>NC_030686.2:46562728-46637728 GCF_000004195.4 Xenopus tropicalis
TTGAGCTACAAGAGGCATTAGTATTCTGATTGATGGGGGCACCCAGTTTCCAGGGCACTAAAGGAACCTTAGAACATCAGCAACTCTCTTTCATGGTATTCTTTTCTTTGAAGGCTTAATTTTTCCTCTTCCAGGAGAGATTCTTTGCTTACCAAAAAGCAGCTCTAATGCCCTCCTAGCCCACACAACATTCCCACAGAAGGATTTTGTCTTGTTCAGGTGCATTTGAGCAAACTGCTAGTGAGGATTTTCCAATGTTTCTGGCCAGAAGTGGTGGTCTTCCTGAGTCCCCTTTCATTGAGTTGCTGCAGATGGAGTTGAAGTTGTTGTACCCTTGTATCTAAAGGCCAGCTTGGACCTGTCCGGTGGATGATCAAGGTTCTTTCACCAATATTTGAACAATAACTACCTGCATTCAATTTTTCTTCTGGGTTTATGTCCAAGAAGAACGGCTACAGTGCCACGGGCCTCTAAATTCTAGAAAACACTGCGTACAGTGGACACAGGACCATTAAGGTCTCTGGAGATGGACTTGTAGCCTTCAGGTTCTCTATGCTCTCTTTTACAATTTGCTGATTTTCTCTTCTTTTTTTCCATGCTTCTTACATTGCTGGTACCTGCAACTCATCACCAGTGGTTTACTTACAAATCAAAATATTTCTTACAACCTCTAAAAGGTGCCACTAATTTTGTCCAGTCCATTTAAACATTTCTGTGTGGAATAAGAAAAAGTCTTTCCCTCAACAGTCCCAACACTTGGGCCTACTAACTGGGCTTGGATACATCAAAGGTGATCTTGGAAGCAACTTAAGTCCTTGTTTCCATAGCAGCCCATCAGCAGTTTTCCTTTTCTAGTCACGTGTGGCTGTAATGCTCATTAATGCTCAAATGGTCCACAGGAAGTCGGTATCTGATCATTGGCCCTGGGGCCCAACTACTACATGAGCCTGATCTGGCCTTGAACATGGCAGGCATAATTGGGCATCCAAATGGATCCAAAGATCCATTTGTTTGGCATCTCACCAGTCAAGTGGGTCTTTTCGTATATGGCCAGATTTATTACCAGAGCAGTCTGTTTGTAGGCGGAATATTCTAACATCCATAAAAGGGTTCATTTACAAATAGCAGAGTGTAAACTAAGAACTATGTCCTCTAGAAGAAGCACCGGGGGGCAGGAGGTTAAACTGCAGTGAACTCTGTCTCTGTTAATTGTTTCTTCTCAATCTCAGAATATTAATATATTGGCCTCTAAGTGTGTGTAAGGCACAATACTGGCCAGAAAACTAAACCCTGCCCCTACTTTTACCTGCAAAGCCAGAATGGGATGGTTTCTAACAGTCTCTATACTCTGCGATAGCTGGGTACTGAGTATGACACAGTGCAACAGCCCCCAAACTATAAGGTATATAGCAAGTAAAGTGAATGTTACCTGGACTAAAATTGATTTGCGTTCCTCCACCTCTGACGTCCACCTTCCTCCCATCTTTCATCATCACTCCCCAGCAATAATACATGATATTGTCGTCTTGCGCATTCTTGATATTAATTTGGAACTTATTACATGTGCCAGAAACATCTATCTTTTGTTCATCAAAGGAGAAGCCCCGTTGAGTCAAGTTTAGGAGCCGATTTTGATGATTGATGTCTGACACTTCAGTAAGATTGACTCCATCTTGGGCAGTACAGTGGATTGTGACGGGGGCTCCTCTCTTCACAATCACGTTATATGGTGTTTGCTCAATCCCTTTTCCTCCTACAATACCCTCACACACAAAAATATAATAAATAATATGCTTTATTAGGTACATTCACAAGATTAAAGGGGAACTCCTGCTTCCAAACCAAAATTTGTTAAAAGCCCCACACAACCCAGAAACCCCAAATATACCTGTATGTATGAATAAATACCATTTTTATATGCTGAAATCCAGCGGCAAAACAGCTCTTTTCCTTCTGCACAATTTAAAATCCCGGCAGGGGAGGAGGGACTAAAACATTGATGTTACAAATTGTAACAACTTCCCCACAGCTTACAGACAGCATGCAGGAACTACATAACCCACAATGCATTGCACTGTAATGTTCCTTTCCTTATTGACATCACGTGTGCAGCAGGGGATTGTGGGATTGGGAGGAGGCAGGCTGGGGACATGCGACTACTGTTACTTTATTTGAGTCACAAAGTAGTCAGCCAGATCAGCAGGGGAACAGGGGGCGGGGCTTAGGGAACTGTTCCAACCTATATTATTATATTAAAAATCATAAAAAGGCTGCATATTTTTTCATTGATGTTTAGTGCAAAGGTGCCTAAAATAATGTTTACGTCTCAGAAAGCTAAGCTGTGTTTGGGTGGAGTTACCATTTAAGAAACAAAAATCAGGGTTCAAGTTAAGAATGGGGTGTAGGGCACAATAGAGACGCATTAAACCAGTGCCAGGCCTAAATTTGCAGGAGCCCAAGGAAATATTTGCCTTTTGCTTCTGACTCTTTCCAGCTTTCAAATGGGGGTCACTGACCCCGGCAACCAAAAATGATTGCTCTGTGAGGCTCCTGTTTTATTGTTATTGTTACTTTTTATAATTTTTTTTTCTATTTATGCCCTCTCCTATTCAAATGCCAGCCTCTTGTTCAAACCGCTCCCTGGTTGCTAAAGTAATTTGGACCCTAGCAACCAGATAGCTGCTGAAATTCCAAACTGGAGAGCTTCTGAATAAAAAGTGAAATTACAAAAAAAACCCCACAAATAATGAAAAATGAAGACCAAGGATATTACTCTCTACATCATACTAGAAGTTCAGCCAAATGTGAACAACCTCTTTAATGGGCCCCACAGCAAATTATTTTTGGGTCCAAAAACATTTTTTTTTCTTTTTTTTTCTTCAGATATATAAATACATAATGAGAGTGCTCAGCAATTGATGCCCCAGCAACGTTATGCTTTCCCCCCTGTTACTTGCCCTGGGGGCTCTATATGAGTTCTGTTTTCCTAAAGCCATGGCCGGACGGGGGGCCGGGGGGATATAAGTGCTACATGCCAGTCCTGTGTGGCTGCAGCAATGTCCAGCGTTGGACTCAGCACACAAGCTACAAATGCTATGAATGTAACATAAGTCAGTACAGGGGATCAGAAACTAACAATAAAGGGGTTTGGTTAGTAAAATGTATATTTAATAACATACAATGATGTTAATTTGTTGCTAAGGTACTGCCAACCCTAGCAACTGTGAAGCTTCAGAATCTGTCAGGTTCCTTACTGCTGGGTATCCCTTACCTTTAGATATATTTAGGGGTTACTATGAAGGCAGCGCTGTACGTACCTGAGGCCCAGGAGAGAGCAGAGAGCAGTAGCGCAGCGAGTAGAACTCGGGGAATGGAGGGCGGCATTATGTGGAGCGGAGGCTCAGGGACCTGGAGTTGCTGCAGATATAGCGAGTGCTCTGTACTACTCGTGCCAAACATGCTGGGTAGGGACAAGCTAAAGGAAAGCAATCGAGCTTCTCTACGTCGGAGGGGGGAGTGACTTTCAGAGAAAGGAAGAAAGGGTTTGATAACAAGCCAGAGAATAACTGCAGCATGTCTCATCAAGTTATACAGCACCCACCTGGCAGGGATCCTTAAACATTCCCATCAGCCCCTGCCCCAGTGAGCTTACAATCTAAGGTCCCTATCACATTCCCATCAGCCCCTGCCCCAGTGAGCTTACAGTCTAAGGTCCCTATCCCATTCCCATCAGTCCCTGCCCCAGTGAGCTTACAATCTAAGGTCCCTATCCCATTCCCATCAGCCCCTGCCCCAGTGAGCTTACAATCTAAGGTCCCTATCCCATTCCCATCAGTCCCTGCCCCAGTGAGCTTACAATCTAAGGTCCCTATCCCATTCCCATCAGCCCCTGCCCCAGTGAGCTTACAATCTAAGGTCCCTATCCCATTCCCATCAGTCCCTGCCCCAGTGAGCTTACAATCTAAGGTCCCTATCCCATTCCCATCAGTCCCTGCCCCAGTGAGCTTACAATCTAAGGTCCCTATCACATTCCCATCAGCCCCTGCCCCAGTGAGCTTACAATCTAAGGTCCCTATCACATTCCCATCAGCCCCTGCCCCAGTGAGCTTACAATCTAAGGTCCCTATCACATTCCCATCAGTCCCTGCCCCAGTGAGCTTACAATCTAAGGTCCCTATCATATTCCCATCAGTCCCTGCCCTAGTGATCTTACAATCTAAGGTCCCTATCACATTCCCATCAGTCCCTGCCCCAGTGAGCTTACAATCTAAGGTCCCTATCACATTCCCATCAGTCCCTGCCCAGTGAGCTTACAATCTAAGGTCCCTATCACATTCCCATCAGCCCCTGCCCCAGTGGAGCTTACAATCTAATTTCCCTATCCCATTCCCATCAGTCCCTGCCCCAGTGAGCTTACAATCTAAGGTCCCTATCACATTCCCATCAGTCCCTGCCCCAGTGAGCTTACAATCTAAGGTCCCTATCCATTCCCATCAGCCCCTGCCCCAGTGGAGCTTACAATCTAATTTCCCTATCCCATTCCCATCAGTCCCTGCCCCAGTGAGCTTACAATCTAAGGTCCCTATCACATTCCCATCAGTCCCTGCCCCAGTGAGCTTACAATCTAAGGTCCCTATCCCATTCCCATCAGCCCCTGCCCCAGTGAGCTTACAATCTAAGGTCCCTATCACATCCCATCAGTCCCTGCCCCAGTGAGCTTACAAATCTAAGGTCCCTATCACATTCCCATCAGTCCCTGCCCCAGTGAGCTTACAATCTAAGGTCCCTATCCCATTCCCATTCAGTCCCTGCCCCAGGGAGCTTACAACCTAAGGTCCCTATCACATTCCCATCAGTCCCTGCCCCAGTGAGCTTACAATCTAAGGTCCCTATCACATTCCATCAGTCCCTGCCCCAGTGAGCTTACAATCTAAGGTCCCTATCACATTCCCATCAGTCCCTGCCCCAGTGAGCTTACAATCTAAGGTCCCTATCCCATTCCCATCAGTCCCTGCCCCAGTGAGCTTACAATCTAAGGTCCCTATCCCATTCCCATCAGTCCCTGCCCCAGTGAGCTTACAATCTAAGGTCCCTATCACATTCCCATCAGTCCCTGCCCCAGTGAGCTTACAATCATGTGCCTGTAAGTATTTGAGGGTGCGGAAGGAAACCCTCCCCAACACGGGAAGGACACGCACACTCGGGACAATGCACTGGTCTGAGCTGAACTCCGGCTAACCCATCTCACTAATGCTGAAATGGATACTGCTTTAATCAGGGATAATACTAATTAAGGAATAGGGGGTGAGAGATATATACAAGCCCCTATTGAGCGCTGTGACTCCTGCGTGGGTGACTATGCTGGGGGGGCACACGGGTTTGAGCGCTTTACTTGTGCTCCTCACTCAATCCTTACAGCACACGTTTGCGCCAGTGCACGGACCATACCACTTACTAGGGTGCGATTCTTAGAATAGAATACTATTCCCCCACCCTGAGTTTGGCTCTAGTAGCCCCCACCTCTGGTAGGGGAAACTAATTCTATGTGATAGGTGCCCTTTAACAAGCACTTTCTTTGGCCATGACCCAAGGTGATCTGGGTGCATCTTGACTTCTTGCATTTCTAGGTTATAGTTGTCCTTTAAATACAGCGTTGTTTACACAGCAATGGCACAGAGAGGTGCGTAAGTGCCTGATATCACAGATATCTATAGTACATGGGTCTTGGTCAGTAAGTTGGGTCACTAATGATTTTAAGTACATGTATGGCCAGCTAAATACATAGTAAATTACATAGTTAATTTTGGTTGAAAAAAGACCAGAGTCCATCAAGTTCAACCCTTCCAAGTGATACCAGCACACACAAACCCACACTGACCTATCTATCCACTCACATACAGACCCACACTGACCTATCTACTCACATACAGACCCACACTGACCTATCTATCCACTCACATACAGACCCATACTGACCTATCTATCCCCTCACATACAGACCCATACTGACCTATCCACTCACATACAGACCCACACTGACCTATCCACTCACATACAGACCCATACTGACCTATCTATCCACTCACATACAGACCCACACTGACCTATCTATCCACTCACATACAGACCCACACTGACCTATCTATCCACTCACATACAGACCCATACTGACCTATCTATCCACTCACATACAGACCCACACTGACCTATCCACTCACATACAGACCCATACTGACCTATCTATCCACTCACATACAGACCCACACTGACCTATCTATCCACTCACATACAGACCCATACTGACCTATCTATCCACTCACATACAGACCCATACTGACCTATCTATCCACTCACATACAGACCCACACTGACCTATCTATCCACTCACATACAGACCCATACTGACCTATCTATCCACTCACATACAGACCCATACTGACCTATCTATCCACTCACATACAGACCCACACTGACCTATCCACTCACATACAGACCCATACTGACCTATCTATCCACTCACATACAGACCCACACTGACCTATCCACTCACATACAGACCCATACTGACCTATCTATCCACTCACATACAGACCCACACTGACCTATCTATCCACTCACATACAGACCCATACTGACCTATCTATCACTCACATACAGACCCATACTGACCTATCTATCCACTCACATACAGACCCACACTGACCTATCTATCCACTCACATACAGACCCATACTGACCTATCTATCCACTCACATACAGACCCATACTGACCTATCTATCCACTCACATACAGACCCACACTGACCTATCCACTCACATACAGACCCACACTGACCTATCTATCCACTCAACATACAACCCATACTGACCTATCTATCCACTCACATACAGACCCATACTGACCTATCTATCCACTTCACATACAGACCACACTGACCTATACACTCACATACAGACCCACACTGAACCTATCCACTCACATACAGACCACACTGACCTATCCACTCACATACAGACCCATACTGACCTATCTATCCACTCACATACAGACCCACACTGACCTATCTATCCACTCACATACAGACCCACACTGACCTATCTATCCACTCACATACAGACCCACACTGACCTATCCAGCTCACATACAGACCCCACACTGACCTATCCACTCACATACAGACCCATACTGACCTATCTATCCACTCACATACAGACCCACACTGACCTATCCACTCACATACAGACCCATACTGACCTATCTATCCACTCACATACAGACCCACACTGAACCTATCTATCCACTCACATACAGACCCATACTGACCTATCTATCCACTCACATACAGACCCATACTGACCTATCTATCCACTCACATACAGACCCACACTGACCTATCCACTCACATACCAGACCCACACTGACCTATCTATCCACTCACATACAGACCCATACTGACCTATCTATCCACTCACATACAGACCCATACTGACCTATCTATCCACTCACATACAGACCCACACTGACCTATACACTCACATACAGACCCACACTGACCTATCCACTCACATACAGACCCCACTGACCTATCCACTCACATACAGACCCATACTGACCTATCTATCCACTCACATACAGACCCACACTGACCTATCTATCCACTCACATACAGACCCACACTGACCTATCTATCCACTCACATAACCCACTTCCACATACAGACCCACACTGACCTATCCACTCACATACAGACCCACACTGACCTATCCACTCACATACAGACCCATACTGACCTATCTATCCACTCACATACAGACCCATACTGACCTATCCACTCACATACAGACCCACACTGACCTATCCACTCACATACAGACCCATACTGACCTATCTATCCACTCACATACAGACCCACACTGACCTATCCACTCACATACAGACCCCACACTGACCTATCCACTCACATACAGACCCACACTGACCTATCCACTCACATACAGACCCATACTGACCTATCTATCCACTCACATACAGACCCATACTGACCTATCCACTCACATACAGACCCACACTGACCTATCCACTCACATACAGACCCACACTGACCTATCCACTCACATACAGACCCATACTGACCTATCTATCCACTCTCATACAGACCCACACTGATCTATCCACTCACATACAGACCCATACTGACCTATCTATCCACTCACATACAGACCCACACTGACCTATCCACTCACATACAGACCCATACTGACCTATCTATCCACTCTCATACAGACCCACACTGACCTATCCACTCACATACAGACCCATACTGACCTATCTATCCACTCACATACAGACCCACACTGACCTATCCACTCACATACAGACCCACACTGACCTATCCACTCACATACAGACCCACACTGACCTATCTATCCACTCACATACAGACCCATACTGACCTATCCACTCACATACAGACCCACACTGACCTATCCACTCACATACAGACCCATACTGACCTATCTATCCACTCACATACAGACCCACACTGACCTATCCACTCACATACAGACCCATACTGACCTATCTATCCACTCTCATACAGACCCACACTGATCTATCCACTCACATACAGACCCATACTGACCTATCTATCCACTCACATACAGACCCATACTGACCTATCTATCCACTCACATACAGACCCATACTGACCTATCTATCCACTCACATACAGACCCACACTGACCTATCTATCCACTCACATACAGACCCAGACTGACCTATCTATCCACTCACATACAAGACCCACACTGACCTATCTATCCACTCACATACAGACCCACACTGACCTATCCACTCACATACAGACCCACACTGACCTATCCACTCACATACAGACCCACACTGACCTATCCACTCACATACAGACCCACACTGACCTATCTATCCACTCACATACAGACCCACACTGACCTATCTATCCACTCACATACAGACCCACACTGACCTATCCACTCACATACAGACCCACACTGACCTATCCACTCACATACAGACCCACACTGACCTATCCACTCACATACAGACCCACACTGACCTATCCACTCACATACAGACCCACACTGACCTATACACTCACATACAGACCCACACTGACCTATCTATCCACTCACATACAGACCCACACTGACCTATCCACTCACATACAGACCCACACTGACCTATCCACTCACATACAGACCCACACTGACCTATCTATCCACTCACATACAGACCCATACTGACCTATCCACTCACATACAGACCCACACTGACCTATATATCCACTCACATACAGACCCACACTGACCTATCCACTCACATACAGACCCACACTGACCTATCTATCCACTCACATACAGACCCACACTGACCTATCTATCCACTCACATACAGACCCACACTGACCTATCCACTCACATACAGACCCATACTGACCTATCCACTCACATACAGACCCACACTGACCTATCCACTCACATACAGACCCACACTGACCTATCTATCCACTCACATACAGACCCACACTGACCTATCGTTTTTATGGGAAAAAAGAACCCCCCCTATCTGCCTATAATCCCCTCTAATGTACTTGTACAGAGTAATCATGTCCCCTCACAAGCGCCTCTTTTCCAGAGAAAACGACCCCAACCCTGACAGTCTCACCTCATAGTTTAACCCTTCCATCCCCTTAACCAGTTTAGTTGCAGTCTCTGCACTCTCTCCAGCTCATTAATATCCTTCTTAAGAACCTTACCAGGGACCTATAAAGGGGCAAAATTATGTTTTTATCCCTTGAGTATGCTTTCCCTCGTGTTTTCTGCCCTGGGGGGCTCTATATGAGGTGGCAGAGAGTTCTGCTATTAACTCTACCTTAATACATGTTTCTAAAGTCATGGCCAGACGGGGGGCCGGGGGGATATAAGCGCTACATGCCAGTCCTGTGTGGCTGCAGCAATGACCAGCGTTGGACTCAGCACACAAGCTACAAATGCTAGCCCCTCCTGACTTTTGCCAGAGAAAAATACAAGGTTATGACTTCCCTCGGGCAACCTGAGGACATGAGAGCACAGGGCCAGGAAGTGGTGTTGGTGGCTAGGCAAAAACAAGCGAGAACAGCTAAAGGCTTAGTCCATATTGAAGCCAACGTTTGGCGCGTGTGGCATTCATTAGGTCCCTGTATCCAGGGCAAATATCAGCAGGGCTGTTTTAATAAATGAGCAGAAGGGGCATTTGCCCAGGGCCCAACAGGGTAGGGAGCCCACTAGCTTCTTTCATCTGGGATAACTTTTGCATCCTGTAGATTTGGCAGACCCCTCACTGTAATTTCCTAGAAGAGTTTTACAGTATAGTTATTTGTTGCCCTTTTCTTGTGGCATCACCTTTGTCATTTTTCTGCTTCCAGGCCTGTTAGTCCAGGTCGGCACACCTGGGCATCATGTCTGCTTCAGTAAGAGCAGCACTGCCTGCCTTACTGTATTGAACTTCAAGTACTTGAGGGTTATTCTATAAAGAGCAGAGGGGGCCCACCAATGAGATTTTGCCCAGGGCCTGCTGGTACCTTAAAGTGACCCCAGCTGGCAAGCCAAAAGCTCAGTTGAAATTGCCTGTGTGTCGGAGGCAGGCCACAAAAGGAAGCGTCAGAAAAGGAACGTGAAACGGAACTTGCATTACTCTTCTGAGAAATGTTGAAAAGAAAGAGCTTGTTTCCTTTATGCGGGTATAGTGAAAAGACAAATTCACCACACTGGGACCCGCTCTTTATAATTGTTTTTCTTTTCATGCAAGGTTTTAAATCTCTGTGTTATTTTCTGTCCCACTAAAGGTTCATATTTCCATTAATTATATTTTAAAAGTTTAGTGGTTTTGTTGGTTCCCTGGGGTGGTCCCTGGAACCAGTAACTGCTGCACTAATTGCCCCTGCTGACCTCAGTGTACTTAAAATGCCAGGGCCTATTTGGAAGCCCAGTCCAGGCCTGCTTGGCACTGGTGGCAATGCCTGGGTTCCTGGCCAAACACCATGAATGATGCTGCATGAAGTCAGGCAATTGTTCTGCACAACTGAATGCCATTTGACACAGCAGGCACAATCATTTTGTATTCACAACTGCAATAATGCTACAATTAGGGTTGGCACCTTTATAAAATAAGTATACTGACCTGGCTGGGGGCGTGTTCACAGGGGGCGGAGTGATGTCAAGTAGGTGGAGTTGTACCGTAAAGTGGGAGCAGTCGCGGCCTGTCATGAAGTAAGGAGAGGATTTGGTAAGTATAACGGGTGCACAGAATTCCACTATTTTGGGATTCAGCCGAACCCTCAAATCATGAAAGGGCTAAAGAGAACCGCGAGCACCGCACAGTGAACATTTTTCAGCTTTTGAGTTTATGTGATGAGAAGTCAGGTGACTTTAAGGACTTGGATTCAGCCAGGCATGTGGATTTGAACCTGAATCCTGCTGAAGAAGGCCGGATCTTGGCCGAATCCCAAACCATATCCTGGGCTTGGTGCATCCTTAGTAAGTTTGGGAGGTTATACAGGGAAAAAGGGTCGGATTAAAGGAACAGTAACACCAAAAAATGAAAATGGTTTCCCTGCACTGGTAAAACTTTCATTTTTGCTTTAGAAAGACTACTATAGTTAATACACATAAGCTGCTGTGTAGCCCCGGGGGCAGCCATTTAAGCTGGCAAAAAGGAGAAGAGGCACAGGTTACATAGCATAACAAATAAGCTCTGTAGAATACAATGGGAATCTATGCAACTGATCTATTGTCTGCTATGTAAACTGTGCCTTTTCTATTTTTTTCAATTTGAATGGCTGCCCCCAGGGCTACACAGCAGCTTATATACAGTGGCTTGCAAAAGTATTCGGCCCCCTTGAACTTTTCCACATTTTGTCACGTTACAGCCACAAACATGAATCAATTTTATTGGAATTCCACGTGAAAGACCAATACAAAGTGGGGTACACGTGAGAAGTGAAAGGAAAATCATACATGATTCCAAACATTTTTTACAAATAAATAACTGCAAAGTGGGGTGTGCGTAATTATTCAGCCCCCTGAGTCAATACTTTGTAGAACCCCCTTTTGCTGCAATTACAGCTGCCAGGCTTTAGGGTATGTCTCTACCAGCTTTGCCCATCTACAGACTGAAATCCTTGCCCATTCTTCTTTGCAAAACAGCTCCAGCTCAGTCAGATTAGATGGACAGAGTTTGTGAACAGCAGTTTTCAGATCTTGCCACAGATTCTCCATTGGATTTAGATCTGGGCTGTGACTGGGCCAGTCTAACACATGGATATGTTTAACCCATTGTTGCCCTGGCTTTATGTTTAGGGTCGTTGCCCTGCTGGAAGGTGAACCTCCGCCCCAGTCTCAAGTCTTTTGCAGACTCCAAGAGGTTTTCTTCCAAGATTGCCCTGTATTTGGCTCCATCCATCTTCCCATCAACTCTGAGCAGCTTCCCTGTCCCTGCTGAAGAGAAGCCCCCCCAGAGCATGATGCTGCCACCACCATATGTGACAGTGGGGATGGTGTATTCAGAGGGATGTGCAGTGTTAGTTTTCCGCCACACATAGCGTTTTGCATTTTGGCCAAAAAGTTCCATTTTGGTCTCATCTGACCAGAGCACCTTCTTCCACATGTTTGCTGTGTCCCCCACATGGCTTGTGGCAAACTGCAAATGGGACTTCTTATGGTTTTCTGTTAACTATGGCTTTCTTCTTGCCACTCTTCCATAAAGGCCAACTTTGTGCAGTGCACGACTAATAGTTGTCGGACAGATTCCCCCACCTGAGCTGTAGATCTCTGCAGCTCCCCCAGAGTCACCATGGGCCTCTTGGCTGCATTTCTGATCAGCGCTCTCCTTGTTGGGCCTGTGAGTTTAGGGGGACGGCCGTGCCTTGGTAGGGTTACAGTTGTGCCATACTCCTTCCATTTCTGAATGATCGGTGGAACAGTGCTCCATGGGATGTTCAAGGCTTTGGAAATCTTTTTGTAGCCTAAGCCTGCTTTAAATTTCTCAATAACTTTATCCCTGACCTGTCTGGTGTGTTCTTTGGACTTCATGGTGTTGTTGCTCCCAATATTCTCTTTGACAACCTCTGAGGCTGTCACAGAGCAGCTGTATTTGTACTGACATTAGATTACACACAGGTGCACTCTATTTAGTCATTAGCACTCATCAGGCAATGTCTATGGGCAACTGACTGCACTCAGACCAAAGGGGGCTGAATAATTACGCACACCCCACTTTGCGGTTATTTATTTGTAAAAAATGTTTGGAATCATGTATGATTTTCGTTTCACTTCTCACGTGTACACCACTTTGTATTGGTCTTTCACGTGGAATTCCAATAAAATTGATTCATGTTTGTGGCTGTAACGTGACAAAATGTGGAAAAGTTCAAGGGGGCCGAATACTTTTTCAAGCCACTGTATATATAAACTGTAGTGGGGTTTCTTAGCAAATACACAACGTTTACCAGTACAGGGCAATAGAACATAATATATTAATTCTTTTTTAGACACTTTCATTTTTTGGTGTTCCTGTTCCTTGAACTAGTTTTTACAAATCTCCTGGCAAGTACATTGCTGTTTGTAATACCAGCTAGATGAATTACTGGCCAGGTAGTAACCCTAACTAGAATTCTGGATAAGACATATGGCCAATTGAATCTGTGTAAGTAAATGACCCTTATAAAAGTCCTTTAGCCATATACAAGTATGTGTGTTGTTTTTGTGTACTGTATATATGGGGTCAGGATGGAAACCAATGGATAAACTATTACGACATGATTTGCATCATTGAGTGAATTAGGAAGCTGCTTAGCAGAGGTAATAGCAGAGGCAATAGCAACAGCCAGCAATATAGGTGAGTGGCAATTAAAGAAATGATTAAATATACATAAACCCTTCCATGGAAAAACTGGAAACTGAGCAGCAAACTGGAAAATGAGGTTCAGTGTGGACAAGTGCAAATTTATGCACTTTGGTAGAAATAATATAAACGCAAACTATCTACCGAATGGTAGTGTGTTGGGGGTATCCTTAATGGGGAAGGATCTGGGGGTTTATGTAGATAACAAGTTGTCTAATTCCAGGCAGTGTCATTCTGTGGCTACTAAAGCAAATAAAGTGCTGTCTTGTATAAAAAGGGCATTGACCCAAGGGATGAGAACATAATGTTGCCCCTTTATAGGTCTCTGGTAAGGCCTCACCTTGAGTATGGGGGGCAGTTTTGGGCTCCAGTCCTTAAGAAGGATATTAATGAGCTGGAGAGAGTGCAGAGACTGCAACTAAATTGGTAAAGGGGATGGAAGGGTTAAACTATGAGGTTAGACTGTCAGGGTTGGGGTTGTTTTCTCTGGAAAAGAGGCGCTTGCGAGGGGACATGGTTACTCTGTACAAGTACATTAGAGGGGATTATAGGCAGTTGGGGGATGTTCTTTTTTCCCATAAAAACGATCAGCGCACCAGAGGCCCCCCCTTTAGATTAGAGGAACGGAGCTTCCATTTGAAGCAGCGTCGGGGGGTTCCTCACGGTGAGGGCAGTGAGGTTGGGGAATGCCCTTCCTAGTGATGGGGTAATGGCAGATTCTGTTAATGCCTATAAGAGGGGCTGGATGAGTTCTTGAACAAGCAGAGTATCTAAGGCTATTGGGATACTAATATCTACAGTTAGTATTAATGTTTGTATATATAGTTTATGTATGTGAGTGTATAGATTGGTTAGTATAGGCTGTGTGTTCTGGGTTTACTTGGAAGGGTTGAACTTGATGGACAATGGTCTTTTTTTTTCAGCCCTATGTAACTATGAATATGTTCCCATAATTCCCTTATGTCTAATACCATAACCCACAATACTGGGGCAAATTCCCCCTCCCTCCTCACCATCTTATTGTGTAACCAGTGCATAGACATGGGTATCAGCCCCCCCCCATATTGGCACAGAAACAAGATTTTAGCAGGATTTTAGCTTGTCTTAATAACAGTGTCCACAAAATAGAGCCTACCTGTTTTCTGCAATGGTGAATTCCAGTGCTGAAGGAAATTAGTTTAAAATAATTTATATAGTGTAAGTGAAGTTTATTTTGCTTGACAAACACAATAGAAAACAATTTGTAATTATTTCTTAGGGTGACAGGTCCCCTTTAAGTGCAAAAAACTCGAATTGAGAAAAACGATCAAAACCGCTAATAAATCGCCCCAGTAATGTATTAATAATATGGGCTCCTGTCTGGAGCAGACTTAAAGGGATACGTTCCTGATTTTTATGGGGCACTTTTTATAGCTAAATGACACTGTTACACAGCAAATAATTCCCTCTGCCATTTAAACTTTTATTCCTGAACCAATAAATGTATTTGTAGCTGTAATATTGGTGTGTAGGCGCCATCTCAGTGCCTTGTGCCTGAGTCTGAGCTTTCAGCCAGCGCTACACATTAGAACTGCTTTCAGCTAACCTATTGTTTCTCCTACTCCCATGTAACTGGAGGAGTCCCAAGCCGGACTTGGATTTCTTACTATTGAGTGCTATTCTGATACCTACTGGGAGCTGCTATCTTGCTCCCTTCCCATTGTTCTGCTGATCGGCTGCTGGGGGTGGGGGGAGGGGGGGATATCACTCCAACTTGCAGCGCAGCAGTAAAGTGTGCCTGAGTCTGAGCTTTCAGAAGGAGCCAGCGATACACAATAGAACTGCTTTCAGCTAACCTATTGTTTCTCCTACTCCCATGTAACTGGAGGAGTCCCAAGCCGGACTTGGATTTCTTACTATTGAGTGCTATTCTGATACCTACTGGGAGCTGCTATCTTGCTCCCTTCCCATTGTTCTGCTGATTGGCTGCTTGGGGTGAGGGGATATCACTCCAACTTGCAGCGCAGCAGTAAAGTGTGCCTGAGTCTGAGCATTCAGAAGGAGCCTGCGCTACACATTACAACTGCTTTCAGCTAACCTATTGTTTCTCCTACTCCCATGTAACTGGAGGAGTCCCAAGCCAGACTTGGATTTCTCTGTTTTCCCATGTCAGTGTTGCTTTACATCCCATATCAAATTCCCTTTCTCTAAAAAGACTCATATATTTACAACACTGCTGCCTGGGTTGAAATCTGACATAGTTACCTATAAAGTGACAATAAAAACCCAGCGAACCCCGTAATATACACTGCATCAATAGTGGCGTAACTAGATTTAACTGGGCCTCAGAGTAAATTCAAATAATTGCCCCAAAAACATTGCTTAGTTAACCAATTCAACCAAGATATATTGAAATTGCTCATCAATTAGGGCCTTTCCGGGCCCTCTACACTACACCGTGGGGTTGCTTCCTCTGTAGATATACCCCCGTTAGATTGGAACCTTCCGAGGTGAGAAGAACAAAGCACAATTGAAGCACAAATCCTCCAAATTGCATCTGGTGGCTCAATAACCCCCAATGTCATCACGTGGCCAGAAAAATCATCAAGTCTGGGTTTATCACGCGGAAAAGGTGCCAACCATAACACCTGTTGAGATCATGTAGAAGTCAATGGCAGCCGTCCCTTCTCTTCCGTGGAAGAATTTTTAAAATTAAATATCGATGGTCAGTTAATAAGCCCCCATAGTGCTTAATCTTTAATGTGACTATTTACTTGTATTTATTATACTGAGCCCTGTTTGTTCTATGATGTTCTGTTCTGCTGTACAGTGCTGCATGCATGAGTGCAGGGTCAGGCTGGGCCGGCGGGATCTCGGGGAAAAAACCCAGATGGGCCCCGGCTGACCCAGACCGGATCCCTGCAGCAGCCTTAAACACCCAGCCTGACTCTGCATGAGTAGCGCTATCTAAATACAAATATACATAAATACAAATATAATGAAGTGACTGTCATGCCTGGGGTGCTGGAAGCCTTAGAAATATACCGTGGTTAGGTGGAGCGAGAGCGCCATCTGCTGGACTGCACTGGGCATTAAAATAAAAACCCACATGCAGTTACACATAGAAATGCAAAAGAAGAATTTTACATTAAACGTCTGTTGCTGCCCAGACAGAAGGAAACCACTGAACTGTACCTCTCAGCATCGCTACATGAGTCACAGTACATTATATTGTAATAAATTTTATACACTTTCGTTGGTGTTACTGTTCCTTTAAACTATGGCTCTGAATGTATATAATGAATCCTTGCTATGAAGTGAAGTATATGGGATTTACACACCCCCTTTATAGCCACAAAAAAAGTCACTTTTTTAAGAATTATGCTAGGGGGATAGGGGGGCTTAGGGGATACCAAGTCATGATGGCTTAGTATGATATGAGTGCATGAGAGTGGTCACGTGTTATTGTTGTGTTGCTGAACTACAACAATGCCCAAAGGCCCTATGCTATTTGCCTGTGTATACCAAATTTTAATACAGAACCTTAAATACTGTGCTGATTTGGTGTATGTATCCCACACACACCCTTTCCTTTGGTTAGGGGTTGTAGTATAACAACATAGGTAAAGGGGTTGTTCACCTTTGAGTTAACTTTCAGTATGTAGAGAATAATATTCCACGCCAATTTGCAATTGGGCTTCATTTTTTATTATTTGTCGTTTTTTAACTGTTTCAGTAATTGTTCAGCAGCTCTCCAGTTTGGAGTTATAACAGCTATCTGGTTGCTAGGGTTCAAATTACCTTAGTAACCAGGGAGTGGTTTGAATGAGAGGCGGATGTATGAATAGGAGAGGGGCTGAATAGAAAAAAAAAGTAATAGTAAGTAATAATAATAGTAAAACTGTAACTTACATTGTAAGATCTATGGGACAGGGACCTCCATCCTCTTATCTCTTTGATTCTTAAAGGAGAAGGAAAGGTACAAACTCAGTAAGCTTAATCAGAAAGGTCTATGTAAATACAGCCATAAGCACTCACAGAAACGCTGCACTGACTTCTCTGTCAAAAGAAACACAGGATTTATTGTCTTCTTTTATGCAAATATGTTCTTCAGTATCAAACCTTAGGGCTCTTTCAGATTTGGGGCATGAGTCTGCACATCTCTCTCCTTCTCCCCCTCCCATAAGAATTCACTCACCCTCCCATCAGAATGTGTAATTTGAGCTACCATCAGCTAGAGCTGCAGCAGGAAGCTACAGAGACCAAGCTAAAATGGCAGCTGCTATCTTAAACAAACAGATGGAGCTTCTAGGGCTCTGTACTTAGGAAAGGTAAAGCTTTCTGCTGAATAAATATAGCATTCTAAGTGGCAATAATGTGGCGAATCTATTGGCAGTAAAATGCTAAAATGACTTTCCTTCTCCTTTAACTTATGCAACCATACCTATTTATTTGTATTATCATATTTTGTATTTATATATTATTATAATAATCCCCTTTTGTATTAAATTATTTTTCTGCTGTACAGCACTGCATACAGAAGTAGAGCTATATAAATAAAGATATACATTCAATACAATACATAGAAGACGTTTGCTGACAAAACCAGTCTTGTTTGTCACCAGAAATCTCATATAGAGAGAAACCATTTGCCTGCGGGAACTGTGAGAAGATGTTTGCTGATAAAAGCAGTCTTGTTTGTCACCAGAAATATCTATTGAGAGAAACCCCAGTCTTGTTTGTCACCAGAAATCTCATATAGAGAGAAGCCCTTTGCCTGCGGGAACTGTGAGAAGATGTTTGCTGATAAAACCAGTCTTGTTTGTCACCAGAAATCTCATATAGAGAGAAACCCTTTGCCTGCCGGAACTGTGAGAAGACGTTTGCTGACAAAACCAGTCTTGTTTGTCACCAGAAATCTCTATTGAGAGAAACCATTTGCCTGCAGGAACTGTGAGAAGACGTTTGCTGGCAAAACCAGTCTTGTTTGCAACCAGAAATCTCATATAGAGAGAAACCATTTGACTGTGGGAACTGTAAGAAGACGTTTGCTGACAAAACCAGTCTTGTTTGTCACCAGAAATCTCTATAGAGAGAAACCATTTGCCTGCAGGAACTGTGAGAAGATGTTTGCTGATAAAACCAGTCTTGTTTGTCACCAGAAATCACATATAGAGAGAAACCATTTGCTTGCGGGAACTGTGAGAAGACGTTTGCTGGCAAAACCAGTCTTGTTTGCAACCAGAAATCTCATATAGAGAGAAACCATTTGACTGTGGGAACTGTAAGAAGAATCTCTATTGAGAGAACCATTTGCCTGTAGGAACTGTGAGAAGAAGTTTGATGAAAACCAGTCTTGTTTGTCAGAAGAAATCTCACACGGAGAGAAACCATTTGCCTGCGGGAACTGTGAGAAGACGTTTGCTGATAAAACCAGTCTTGTTTGTCACCAGAAATCACATATAGAGAGAAACCATTTGCTTGCGGGAACTGTGAGAAGACGTTTGCTGGCAAAACCAGTCTTGTTTGCAACCAGAAATCTCATATAGAGAGAAACCATTTGACTGTGGGAACTGTAAGAAGACGTTTGCTGATAAAACCAGTCTTGTTTGTCACCAGAAATCTCATATAGAGAGAAACCATTTGCCTGTGGGAACTGTGAGAAGATGTTTGCTGATAAAAGCAGTCTTGTTTGTCACCAGAAATATCTATTGAGAGAAACCCCAGTCTTGTTTGTCACCAGAAATCTCATATAGAGAGAAACCCTTTGCCTGCCGGAACTGTGAGAAGACGTTTGCTGACAAAACCAGTCTTGTTTGTCACCAGAAATCTCTATTGAGAGAAACCATTTGCCTGCAGGAACTGTGAGAAGAAGTTTGATGATAAAACCAGTCTTGTTTGTCAGCAGAAATCTCACACGGAGAGAAACCATTTGCCTGCGGGAACTGTGAGAAGACGTTTGCTGATAAAACCATCGAGAGAAACCATTGTGCTCGAAGGTGGAAAATGTTTCATTTGGAAGTTTTCGTAGCCATCACAGTTTTCACACAGAGGAGAAGTCAAACTTGTGCTCTGAGTGTGGCAAATGCTTCACCTCCAAATCCAGTCGTGCCGTGCATTACAAACCTCATAAAGCATTGGAACCATTTTCGTGTCCCGAATGCGGTAAATAGTTCATCAGCAAATTAAGAGTGACGACATATTTGAGAACTCACACTGGAATTAAACCGTTTTCCTGTTCTGAGAGTGGGAAATGCTTCACCTAGAAAGGGAGTCTCCTCCTCCACGGGGTAAAACAATATTTAAGTTCTGCTTGTTGGAAATATCTTACCAGTCAAACTGGTCTTTTAGACATCAGATTTCTCATATGGGGAGAAATCATTTCCGTGTTCTGAACGTGGGAAATGTTTTGTTGACAGATAAAAACTTGGCATGCACAAGAGTTTAATAAAAAAAATGTTTTCTGATTTTTATTTTAAAGAAACCATGAATTAACTAATTTCCACGAATGACATTCGTGGAATTTATCAAAAGATCTACTAAGAAATGGAAAGAAGAAAAGACAAAGTTTTAACTTCTCAGCAGCAGCCCGACCTTCCCCCACACTGTAAATGACAGTATTATTATATACACACACCCATTCCCCACACCCCAAACACTAGGAGTTGCGGCACTGACATGCAAACACCCCACGGGAGGTGCTGAGTGCCCAGGCAACTTTTTGGGGATGGGTGCAGAAACCGTATCGGACTGGCCCGCAGGGATACCAGGATAACTGACATTAAACTGCTAAAAAAATTGTAATTGACTTTGACTCATTGACCCCTTTAAACCCCAAGCAAAACTGAAGAGAGAAGATGTGCCAATGAACAGAAGAAAGGGGGCTTCCAGGCAAACTGAAAATCCACAGGGCCACAAAACACAAGTAAAAGTCGTATTTATTAAAGTTGAATTAAACAAACATCTCCAACGGCCCTATGCGTTTTGTGCCCTAAGGAACTTAGTCATTAGCCCATGACTTAGGGCACAAAACGCGTGGGGCCATTGGAGATGTTACTTCTATTTTGTGGCCCTGTGGATTTTCGTTGTGCATGGAGGCCTTCTTTTTTCTGTTCATTGATGGTTTTTCCGCTCCCAAAGCTGAGGGTCTGGTTGAATTACAACAGGTACTAGTGGCACCACTTTTTGTGAAAGAGAAGATGCGCCATCCAGAGGAGGTGACAAGAGATACAAGGTCCATGGGCTGTCCCTTTAACCGGATGAAAGTACAACGTTTCAGCAACTTGGCGCAAACATCAACTAATATAAAGCTCACCTTTCAGTTTAGGGGAAGATTATGCCTATCTATAGCTTACAGCTAGAATTCCATCATAGCAAGGCACGATGGGGGCTGTGGCTAACTAAAAGCAAGAGAGTGAAGTAATAAATATACAGGCAGTCTGTTTAGTAGAATGACTGTGCTACCTGCATTCTCCCCAGAATCTCAGGGAACCCATTATGTTGCTAGTGATAGGATTAATGGGCCACAGTGTGTATTGGGGGAAAGGGGGGTGTGGGGAGTTGGTGTAAGGCTTTTACTTGCTGCAAAGTGAAACCAATTATTTCTTTCATTGCTGTGTCGCAGAGAGTTTAGAATGAAGCCTAAAAAGTATGATTTAACTTCAACCAGTGTGTTCTCCTAAAATAGGACATTTTGCCCCTTAAAGGGGAACTATCACAAACAGAGCTATAGAGAGGTGTCTGTGAATCCAACATACAGGAGTCTATGTGCCTGTACACACAGTTGCCTGTGCAGAGGTCTGTAATATTACTGCAACTGATGTGTCTGGTATGGGGGAAGTCTCTTTTATACACTGTTTTGTTACACCTGTATCTGGCTATTGCAGTAAGATTTGGATCCGCATGTCACTCACACATTTCTGCGTCACTGAGACAGCCCAGGGTGCCAGGGATTCTGCAGGGTGGGGGGTGGGAGGCTGCTTTACAAGAGCAGTTCAGTGTAAAAATGAAACTGGGCAATATAGATAGACTGGGGCAAAACAAAATATGAAACATATACTAATAATCATAAACAAAATGGCTGATGCTGGGTATATACATCTGGTGATAAATCACATCATACCAAATAAATCTGAACATTTTGGCCCTAATTTGTGAACAATATGGCACTGAACCTGAAGTCAAAATAACTGAAAATGTCAGTTTACCCCGTGGGTGCAGCTGGAGTGGCCTAACTGTTTTGTGAAACAGGGGAAACCCTCCGCCAGCACCTTGCTGATGCCCTTTTGGGGCCCTACAACTGACATGAACCTGCAGACTGTAACGTTAGAACCAAAGTAATAGAGGAGTAAGTTACTCTCATCACACACAGTCATCCCCTAAATTAGCGCTTGTTCTTTTCATAGTGAAGAAATCTGCCCCTTGTGCAAACAAAAATTGTGAAACCCTCTGATGCCACATAATAAATTTTGGTTGAATAAAAGCACAATTTCCTACCAAATAAAGCTGATAGGGTGCATAGAGGCCCCTAATAGCCAATCACAGCCCTTATTTGGCTCCCCATGAACTTTTATGGTGCTTGTGTTGCTCCCCAAGTCTTTATACATTTGACTGTGGCTCACGAGTAAGAAAGGTTGGGGATCCCTGTTCTAATGACTGCTGGGTCTTCACCGACGCCCTTTTGGGGTCCTGGAACGTTCTGCTGCGGAACTGACAGGGAACCTGCACACTTCTACTAAATTAGCACTTGTTCTGTCACTTAATTGTGAAAAATCTGTCCCTTCTGTGAACCAACATAGTGGGACCTTCTGATACTAAAGAGGAAAGTGACAAAAAATGACTTTTGACCAATTGAATGCTCCTAAATTAGCCATTGTCCCTAAATGGTGAAAAATGGGGCCCAAGTGACTGTGGGCACAGCTGGTATGGGCAAACTCCTCCGTGACACAGGGGAACCCCCTGCCAGCACCGCTCTTCACCGACGCCCTTTTGGGGCCCCGGAACTTTCTGCTGCGGAACTGACAGGGAACCTGCACACTTTGGATATAAAGTTTTGAGAGCATTTTCCCTCCTAAACCTGTCACTATATGAGAGCTGCAGAGAGCTCAAGCCTGAGTGGAATGAAAGCTAGGGGTGTGGCTTCAGTCTCCCACAGGAAGTGGTCACAGCACTGAGTGACAGGCTTAACAGTAGCAGGAAATCCCTCCCAGTTTGTCCCTCTGTGTCTCTCTGCTTGTGCTGCTGCCAGGGGGGGGGGGGAGGATCAGAGCCGGCACCCTGTGCATATTCACTGCACTTTAAGCTGCTGCTGCTCTGTTTACTGAGGTAAAAATGGTGGGAGTGAACTGAGAAAAAGACTACAACTCCCATAATTCCATGCGCCCAAGGCTCTCTGACCAACAACAACAGGGCTTCTTGCTGTAATCCCTCCTCCCTGGCAGAATCTGCTTGTAACAAAGCTGCGGGGGTGTGTGTGCTGCGTGGTTCCGCCCAGCTGTAGGGACCAGCCAGTACATCGTTGATTTAATTCATAGTCCCCTCCCCTCTCAGTGGTACATTCCCATGGGCGGGGTTACACAGGCTTGGGACTGTCAGCCTTCCCTATCCGGTTCAGATTTTGGATCTCAGAGTTGCAGTGGAGAAGGAAACATCAGTCAGAGGGCAGGAATCAGGGGTGAGTAGGCAGTGGGGCAGGAATCAGGGGTGAGTAGGCAGTGGGGGCAGGAATCAGGGGTGAGTAGGCAGTGGGGCAGGAATCAGGGTGAGTAGGCAGTGGGGCAGGAATCAGGGGTGAGTAGGCAGTGGGGGCAGGGGTGAGTAGGCAGTGGGGCAGGAATCAGGGGTGAGTAGGCAGTGGGGGCAGGAATCAGGGGTGAGTAGGCAGTGGGGGCAGGAATCAGGGGTGAGTAGGCAGTGGGGGCAGGAATCAGGGGTGAGTAGGCAGTGGGGCAGGAATCAGGGGTGAGTAGGCAGTGGGGCAGGAATCAGGGGTGAGTAGGCAGTGGGGCAGGAATCAGGGGTGAGTAGGCAGTGGGGCAGGAATCAGGGGTGAGTAGGCAGTGGGGGCAGGAATCAGGGGTGAGTAGGCAGTGGGGCAGGAATCAGGGGTGAGTAGGCAGTGGGGCAGGAATCAGGGGTGAGTAGGCAGTGGGGCAGGAATCAGGGGTGAGTAGGCAGTGGGGCAGGAATCAGGGGTGAGTAGGCAGTGGGGCAGGAATCAGGGGTGAGTAGGCAGTGGGGCAGGAATCAGGGGTGAGTAGGCAGTGGGGCAGGAATCAGGGGTGAGTAGGCAGTGGGGCAGGAATCAGGGGTGAGTAGGCAGTGGGGCAGGAATCAGGGGTGAGTAGGCAGTGGGGCAGGAATCAGGGGTGAGTAGGCAGTGGGGCAGGAATCAGGGGTGAGTAGGCAGTGGGGCAGGAATCAGGGGTGAGTAGGCAGTCGGGCAGGAATCAGGGGTGAGTAGGCAGTGGGGCAGGAATCAGGGGTGAGTAGGCAGTGGGGCAGTAAGTCTGGGGCACCCAGCCTGGGAATGCAGCACTGGCACTGGGACTTCCATGGACTGTAAGGAGCTGCTGTAAATGCCAGCCCCATTGCTTGTATTGTGCTTCTTACCATAGGGGCCGCTGGGTAGGGCTGGGTAAGGCTTTATTCATAGGAGTTGGCCAGTTGCCTTAGTTATAATATAGAAACTAAAATCTAATTGCAGCCATCTCATCCAGTTGGCTAGTTACAGTTTTTCTTGGGGCGCCAGTTTGAGAATTTGATGGCAGTTTAATGACTGTCTGTATTGGGATGAGCAGATATGCCCTTTCCCTACAGGCACACCCTGCAACACATGGGGCAATTGTCAGCATTTAGTCACCATTGGAATTAGTAGCCCTGTGGGAAGGTGATAAATTGCCCCACCCCATTAACTTGTGCGCCCAGTCTGCAGGCAATTACCCAATAGGCACTGACACACGGGCAGGGTTGGACTGGGACACTGGGAAAAAT
This sequence comes from Xenopus tropicalis, assembly GCF_000004195.4. Classification (NCBI taxonomy): domain Eukaryota; kingdom Metazoa; phylum Chordata; class Amphibia; order Anura; family Pipidae; genus Xenopus; species Xenopus tropicalis. The sequence goes on from NC_030686.2 coordinate 46,587,618, forward strand.
CCTGGTGGGCCCCGGCGGCCCAGACCCGACCCTTGCCGGCACTGCCCGACCGTTCCACCCCTGACGCATTAAACTTACACGCACTCAGGGGAGGACGTTGGGTGGGGGATGGTTTAAGCAAAATTGGGGCTGAAGTTAGGAGAGGTGCATTGTGGGACGGGCGGCGGTACGGGATAGGGCAGTGATTGGTGAGTATGGCATAGGGGAGTAATGGATTGTACGGGTGCCTGATACACAGTGTAAAATACTGTACTGTACTGTGTAACTCTATATTGGGGTGCTCCAATCTCCTGTATTCTGTATGCCTGGCTTATGTTAGGGATCAGACCGGCACCCATGGTATGGTCCAGCCTTTCCTCTGTCCCCCACCCCATTAGTTCATGGTATGGTCCAGTCTTTCATCTGCCCCCCCACCCCCCACCCACCAGCTCGTGGTATGGTCCAGCCTTTCCCCTGCCCCTCCACCCCATTAGTTCATAGTATGGTCCAGTCTTTCATCTGCCCCTCCACCCCATTAGTTCATAGTATGGTCCAGCCTTTCCCCTGCCCCCTCCATCCCATTAGTTCATAGTATGGTCCAGCCTTTCCCCTGCCCCTCCATCCCATTTAGTTCATAGTAATGGTCCAGCTTTCCCCTGCCCCTCCATCCATTAGTTCATAGTATGGTCCAGCCTTTCCCCTGCCCCTCCACCCCATTAGTTCATAGTATGGTCCAGCCTTTCCCCTGCCCCTCCACCCCATTAGTTCATAGTATGGTCCAGTCTTTCATCTGCCCCTCCACCCCATTAGTTCATAGTATGGTCCAGTCTTTCATCTGCCCCCTTCCACCCCCATTAGTTATAGTATGGTCCAGCCTTTCCCCTGCCCTCCACCCCATTAGTTCAATAGTATGGTCCAGCCTTTCCCCTGCCCCTCCATCCCATTAGTTCATAGTATGGTCCACCTTTCCCCTGCCCCTCCATCCCATTAGTTCATAGTATGGTCCAGCCTTTCCCCTGCCCCTCCACCCCATTAGTTCATAGTATGGTCCAGCCTTTCCCCTGCCCCTCCACCCCATTAGTTCATGGTATGGTCCAGTCTTTCATCTGCCCCTCCACCCCATTAGTTCATGGTATGGTCCAGTCTTTCATCTGCCCCTCCACCCCATTAGTTCATGGTATGGTCCAGTCTTTCATCTGCCCCCCCACCCCATTAACTCATGGTATGGGCCACCATGAGCACCCAGTCCTGGGTTTCACCCCCACTTGTTGGACCTCGGCATTGACTGCTGATGAAGTGGTAACTGTAGCCCTTACTGCCCCTAAATGACTGTATAATTATTAACAGCACATTATACAGGTAGCCATGTGAAACCTGCTGTGATCCCAAACTACTACTCCCTGCACCCATAAACAGCTGGGAGTTGTAGTTCAGCAACTGCTGAAAAGTATCAGGCTTGAGCATTAATGTAAGGAGAGATGTATTTAGCTTTATATGTGTTTGGAGATTTATTCTCAAGAATTATACATATATACTGGTGTTTAAATTGATGGGACAGTTGCCCCTTTGTATGCAGATTCCCTATAGGACTATCTCTCTATCTATCTATCTATCTATTATAGTGTAGAAGGGAAGGGTCAGTAGGCAGCAGAGGGCAGAATGGCAGTGACTCCTACAGTCTGTTTCCAGCTGGCACTTTCATGGTTGGTAAAGGACCCGCGCTGGCAGTTTTCTGGCGGCCCAGAAGCCGGTACAGCCTGCGGCCTGTATGTAAATAAAAGTGGCAGTTGCTGTAGGTGAGGCCGGCTGTAGCAAGGCTGAGTGTAGGGACTAAGCTGCTAGTGGGCTAGAGAGAAAGGGGAGAGATGTTGGAACAATAGGGGGGGAATGTGGATCAGCCAGTTTTATTATATATATAATACACACATGTGTGCGGTTCTGCTTGACTGTGCTCCCTCCACACTCTCAGCTCTGCTGCTTCTCTGTTTCTGCCTAAGTACACTAAACAGGCAGGAAGGGTGCGACAGCAGAGAGCCTTTGTAATACGCTGCACCCCTCCCGCTTTCGGTATTTAAGGGCACAGCCAATCAAAGTGAGCCTTCTTGGGCAAAGGATACACAAAGGTGCATTATTCATTGGGGTGGGGGGTGCAGGGAAAAGGCAGAAGTTATTAGATACTGTAAAGCGGAAGCAATTACATGCGGGAGCCCCACCCAGCCGCTACCAGAGACTCACTTCTTCATTACTGTCCTATAAATATATATACACACACATGCACACTCTCTCTCTTAATACAGTAAAACTCACAGATGTTCTATCCCTATGGGATTTTGAAAAGCGTATTTATCAATGGGTGGAAGTTAGAGTTTACCATTATAATAAAGTCAAATGTATGCTGCTGACTGCACCGCTTCCCACGCAGCCATATAGAATGCATGTAAATTTACTGTCAGGGACATGTTTGTTCTTGCAGGCGCCATCAAGCCCAGGTACGCGGCACCTCCCAGTGTTCCTTCTCTATAGGGACATATGCACCTGCTAAGCCTTATGTTCGTTATATTAGGGGAACTTGCAAATTGTGGGGCATATTAGAAGGGGTGCACTTTCTATGTGGCTGCAGAGATTTCAGCACAGTACATTACCCATAAGTCCCTTTTTAAAGTAGAATGTTGCCATTGTGGCTAAAAGCAATGGCAAACGGGCTATTACCAACGCAATTTCAATTACCTCTCATTGGCCTGATTTGTGTGTTGACAAATACTCGACCCACATCCAACCCAAACCCACCCGCTCCCAACCCGTGTCCAACCCAACCCACGGATCCTCGTTAGTGATGAGCGAATCTGCCCCGTCTCGTTTTGCTGGAAAAACATCATATATATCCCTACGCCCACTCAGCCCCATCTTCTAGCTGTGTGTCAGCCCAAACTTGCGTGACTCATGGTCAGGGTCGTACTGTACCCCCCAAGGTGCCTCCTCTGGCCGCGTTCCCCACAGGGGTCCCTGCCACACACCCCTAACCCCCCCCCACAGGGGCCCCTGTACGACGTCCTCCCCTGAACGCGCAAATGTGAAACGCGTCAGGGGAGGACATTGCAGTCCAGAGGAAGCGGCAATAGGGTCAGGCCGGGGCCCACCAGGTATTTTCCTGGTGTCCCGCAGCCCAGTCTGACCCTGCTCATGGATACACCTGACGGTTTCTGCCCGGCCCTCGCATCACTATCCTGCGCACTTGCAGGTCGGAAGATTCTCGCTCAGAAATCTCCCGACCCTGGACAAAGCAATCTCAGCGCTAATCTAAATGGCTAATTTTCCCAATACCATACTTGTCATAGATAATGATCTGTATACTCTTTTTAATCTGTATAAATGTATTTGTGTGGATTATGGGATATGAACCGATATTTATGAGTGTGTCTTTTTATTTTCTCTGGCAGAAGAATCCATGAGTGAAAGCCCACCCGCGCAGCATGCCATATATCCATAAGTTCCGAAGGATTTGTGAAGGGAGACACCACTTTAATGCAGATTTTGCAAATGTTAAGCATGGTAAAAACGATTCGAGGGAAGGTGAGAAATCAAGTTCGTCTCATGGAACCGGCCCCAGAAAGAAAGATGTATCCGGCATCACGGAAGCTACGGAAGATGCTGAGGCCGAACGTGCAGAGAAAAGTGAAAAAGAAAATATTCCGGAGCAAGATGAAAGCTCCGTTCCAGGGGAAGCTTCCCCGCCCGCAGATTCTTCCGTGGATAAACAACACGACTGTCCCGTGTGTCACAAACTATTTAAGTCACATTCTGAGCTGATTAAACATCAAAAAATCCATGCGAAGAAAGAATGGATCTGCTTGGAATGTCACAAACAGTTCCCGACCAAAGCCAAGCTTGTCAAACATCGGAAAACCCACAGGGGGAAGGGAAAGACGCTTTCTTGTCCCCACTGCACAAAGCGTTTCATGCGGAAGTCGAAGTTTGAGGCTCACTTGAAGGTTCATGAGAAGACCTACGTGTGTCCCGAGTGTGACCGATGTTTCAACATCAAGTCGAACTTCACCAGGCACATGCTGGTTCACACGGAGGAGAAGCGCTTTGTGTGTTCGGAATGTGGGAAGGGTTTTTCCCAGAACACCCATTACCTTAAACATAAGAGGAGCCACAAAAACGAATATCTGGTGTACTGCTCCGAGTGCGGCAAGGGATTTTTCGACAAGTACAGCCTGAAAGCCCACCTCAAGATTCACACCGGAGAGAAACCGTTCTCCTGCTCCGAATGTGGCAAAGGCTTCATCCAAAATTCACACTTGGTTTTGCACCTAAGGATTCACACGGGAGAGAAACCTTTTGCGTGCCCTGAATGCGGCCGGCGTTTTAGCGATAAATCGAGTCTTGTGAAACACAAACGCATTCACACCGGGGAGAAGCCGTATAAGTGCTCCGACTGCGGGAGAGGCTTTGGGCAGAATTCATATCTCGTTATGCACAAAAGGACTCACACGGAGGAAAAAACGTTTTTCTGCTCGGAGTGTGGAAAGGCTTTTATGGACGAGGCAGGCCTTCTTAAACATCAGCGGCTTCATACCGGAGAGAAACTCTTTTGCTGCCCGACATGCGGGAAAGGTTTCACGGAGAGATCATGCCTTGTGAAGCATCAAAAAATCCATACGGGAGTGAAACCCCACACTTGTTCTGTATGCAAGAAATCCTTTACCGAAAAGTCACATCTGGTAAAGCACCAGCGAATTCACACCGGCGAAAAACCCTTCTCGTGTTCCGAGTGCGGAAAACAGTTTGTTCAAAACGCCCATCTGATCAAGCACCAGAGGACCCACACGGGGGAGAACCCATTTTCGTGTTCTGAATGCGGGAAAAGGTTTGTGGATAAATCCAATCTGGCGATGCACAGCAGAACTCACACGGGGGATAAGCCCTTCTCTTGTTCTCAGTGTGGGAAAAGTTTTGTGCAAAGTTCGCATCTCCTTGCGCATCAGAGGGTTCACACGGGGGAGAAGCCGTTCTCATGTTCGGAGTGTGGGAAGTTTTTCCGAGACAAGTCAAGCCTTAGTAAGCACAAACGCGTTCACACCGGAGAGAAGCCATTTTCCTGCTCTGAGTGTGGGAAAAGCTTTAGCCAAAATTCCCATCTTCTCACGCATCAGCGGACTCATACGGGACTGAAGCCGTATTCGTGCTCTCAGTGCGGGAAAAGCTTCAGCGATAACTCGAGTCTGGTGAAACACCGGAGACTTCACACGGGGCTGAAGCCGTTTCGCTGCTTGGAATGCGGCAAGTGTTTCAGCCAAAAATCCTACCTGATTATACACACGTCGACCCACACGGGGGATCAGGCCATCGCTTGCTCCGAGTGTGGCAAATTCTTTAGCAATAAATCCAATATGGTTAAACATAAGAAAATTCACATGAGATAAGCCATTATTTAATCTGACATTGTTCGCTTCTGTTGCATAAGCCACGAACAATGATGTGCAGCTTGCATTGGCCATTGGTTATGTTTAAATGACCGTCTTTCGTGTTCCGATGGGCTTATCCCTAGTAGGGAAGTTATAAGAATGGCTGTCACGCCGATGATATCATTTATCTGTATCCTTCTTAGGCACTGTAGGGCCCTTAACTAGAACTGACCTCAAAAGGCAGCTTAGGGATGGTTCAACTCTAAGGGGCTGATTTACTAATCCACGAATCCGAATCCCGAATGGGAAAAAATCGGGATTGGAAATGAACATTTTGCGACTTTTTCGTATTTTTTGCTATTTTTCATCACCGTCGCGACTTTTTTGTAGCCGTTACGACTTGCACGAATTGTCGCGACTTTTTCATAGCCGTTATGAATTTTGTGAATTGTTGCGACTTTTTCATAGCCATTACGACTTTCACGAATTGTCGCGACTTTTTCGTATTGAGCTCGAAAAATTCGCACCAATTCGTGAAAAAGTCGCAAAATACAGATCATTACGAAAAAAACGCATTCGGGCGCTTTTCGGACGTTCATGGATTAGTAAATGTGCCCCTAAGTTTAAATTTTAGTATATCATAGTATGTAACTACTATGTTAGTATGTTTAGCAAGTTTGCAATTGGTCATTTATAGTTTTTGAATTATTTGCCGCCTTCTTCTGACTCTTTCCAACTTTGAAATGGGGGTCACTGACCCCGGCAACCAAAAAACTATTGCTCTTTAAGTCTACAAATGTTACTTTTTATTACTTATCTTTCAATTAGTAAGATAAGTAATAAAGTTAGGCAGGTTATATATAGGCATTATGGTTGAACTTGATGGACGTATGTCTTTTTTCAACCCAACTTACTATGTTACTATGTAATTCAGTCCCCCTTCATATTCCAGTCTCAGTCAAACCATTGCCTTGCCTGGTGGCCTAGGGATGCACCAAATCCACGATTCGGCCTTTTTCAGCAAGATTCATATTGGGACGTATCCAAGTTCCTGGCCGAACTGAATCCTTTCCTAGTGGAATTTGGTGCTTTCCTACTGGTTGCTAGGGTAATTTCGACCCAGGCAACCAGATAGCTGCTAAAATGCCAAACTGCTGAGCTGCTAAACAAAAAGCTAAATAATACAATAACCATAAATAATACAAAATGAAGACCAATAGCCGATTGTTGCAGAATATCATCCGCGATCGACCGGACCTATGCAGAAGTACGCATTCACGCAGCACTTCCGCTTCCATGATCTCAGTCCACCAGAAATCCACGGGGGATCGACTGGTGAACCGCGATCGACGTATTGGCCACCCCTGCTCTACATCTTACTATTTTACGAATTTAAAGGTGAACAAACCTATTGACCAGGAGCGTACTGCAATTTGTTAGTTAGGGGGGCACATCTACCAAAGGTTGAGGCCACAAATTTATGTTTAATAAGGCTAATGTGAGCTGAACTGACAAGTCAAATGGCTGGAGACTGCAAGGAATGCTGGGATTTATAAAAATTACCACAAACATTTGAGTAAGAAAATATCCTAAATTTTAGTATGTTATATGGACAATTCTTAACAATGGGGGTCACTGACCCCGGCAACCAAAAATGATTGCTCTATGAGACTACAATTATATTGTTATTGTTACTTTTTATTATTTTTCTATTCGGCCACTTTCCTATTCATATTCCAGTCTTTCATTCAAACCACTGCCTGGCTGCTATGGTTATTTGAACCCTAGCAACCAGATAGCTGCTGTAATTCCAAACTGGAGAGCTACCAAACACAAAGCTAAATCATTTAAAAAAAAAAACACAGAAAATATAAAGTGAAGACCAACTGCAAATTGGTCTATATTTTTTATTTGTAGTTTTTGAAATATTTAGCTTTAACTGTAGCAGCTCTCCAGTTTGGAATTTCAGCAGCTATCTGGTTACTAGGGTCCAGATGACCCTAGCAACCAGGCACTGATTTGAATAAGATGCTGGAATATGAATAGAAGAGGGCTGAGTACAAAGGTAATTAATAACTAACAGTAACGGTAAAACTGTAGCCACGCGAAGAAGTAGTTTCTGGCTGCCGGGGTCAGTGACCCCCATTTGAAATCTGGAAAGAGGCAGAAGAAGAAGGCAAATAATTCAAAAACAGTATTGCTTGCATATTAGGGACAAAGGTGTATCCTGACGGCTGTTTCATTGGCCAAGCTCTATTATATGTGCCGGTCTGAGTCTTATCCATTTTGCTTTTATCATTGCTGATGAAATTGTAATCTGCAGAATCCTGGTTCCCTTTCCTAACTCGTTAGTACCCTTATATTGTTTTGTTCATGTAAAAGCACCACCCTATTACTCTGCTTATTACTAAAGAACAACACGAAATGCTCTCTTCCCTCTTCCGCCTGCTGATTGGCCAGAACCAGGAAGTGTTTTAATCCAATTACACCATGCCAACACGTATTTATAACAGTATTTAACTCCTGTAACGGATTATTTTATTTATTGTATTTAAATGTGTGTCATAAGGCTGATTTATGTCATATGTTTTCTTTACGCTTTAATGGGATTTATTTAGTTGATTTATTGTTGTTTATTTAAAAGAGAACATTTTGGGTGCAACCGTATTGATGGGTTTTTATTCATTTGATTCCTATCCCTCCTTGGTCACCATAAGCGCAGTGAGTAGGGCTGGAGCTCAGCAAACCTCTCTCTCTTGTTTTTATTAAGAGTAATATATGGTTTTGGTTTCAGTTTATGCTGTTTAGTGCAAGCAATAACAAAAAGTAAGGTTGGTTTTGAGTGTGCTTGCAGGGACAGACAGTAGAATGCAATCACCAGTATGCCCTCTGTATGAACAAACCCCTCTCTAGACTTTTATAAGGCTTATTATATAGAAGCTTCTTGGTGATACATTGTTTTTACTCTGCTTATAAGAACAGGAAGTAGAATGTGACTTTGCCCTATGCAGAGCAAAAACAAAACCCATAAATAACAATAGGCAAACAAAATTGTGTTCAGCACAAGTCCTGTTCATTGAACTAATTTAGGAATGCATGGGGAGGGGTGTATGCAAAACAAAGTATGGTACCTAGGATACTGATCATACACACAATTATCCAATGTTTAACCCCCGGCCAGTGCAGTTTTCTCCTAACAGGAGCACTGGCTGAGGGTTTCAGGTAAGCGATTACTGGGGGGGGGGGTACCTAGCGTTTGGCACCCTCTAGTGGTTTAGCCTTTCCTTCTCCTATAATGCAGACTGCCTACTGAACAGATTCAAACATGTGGCAGTCGGCTGGTGATCCAATGACATGTCGTTCTGGGCAGCCAATCAGTGTTGGGCACCTTTAGTCTCCACGCACGTTGGAGTATTTCCTGCGGACATTTCGGAAGCTCCTTGTCTTTGAATGTGATCCAACTGTGATTGATAGAAGGGTTTTCTATATACCACAGCTTTTGTGTGATCCAATCAGTTGTTTGCCATTCCAATGGATTTGTATAGAAATTCATTTCTGACCAGCCCAGCAGTTTTATATTGGAACAGTGAGGCCAGGCGTCGCTGACATCGACATTGTTGTTCTTCTACATTGGGCTTTACGTTAGCAGCCCAGAAGCAGCAAGTGACAGGTCTTCCTGTGAAACCATTGGCTGCAGCTTAAATCATACATATTGAGAGTTCCGCCTTCATGAGGAATAGGCCTTGTTCATAAGCAAGAATATGTTCCGCTGATTGCCTTATACAGATGCTTGCTAATGTCTATTTACTCTCATACGGACCAATACAAGTTGCCTTTGTGCTGAGCTTTTAGTTGTTCTTATTGGTGTCTGTGAGGCTAAAACCCCATGTTTCCTCCAGTCTCCGTGTAGACCTTATAAAGCAGCCTGTTTGTCAGGGATCTTCATTCTGTGGCTCTTGTTGCTCTTGTAGCGTGCCTTAAGGTGGCCGTACATGTTAAAGGGAAACTCCGGCTTTTAAACCCACAGAAACCCCTCCCTGTAATCTGTTCCTTCAAAAAGTAGGAATAAATCCCATTTTTATATGCTGAAATCCAGCTGCAAAACAGTTCTTCTCTTTCTGCATCATCTGAAATCCTGGCAGGGGAGGAGGGACTAAAACACTGATGTTACAAATTGTAACAGCTTCTCCGCAGCTTACAGACGGCATGCAGGAGCTACATAACCCACAATGCATTGCACTGGGATGTTCCTTTCCTTATTGACATCACGTGTGCAGCAGGGGATTGTGGGATTGTGAAGACACAGGCTGAGGACAGGCGACTACTGTTACAGTTTATTTGAGTCACAAAGTATTCAGCCAGATCAGCAGGGGGCGGGGCTTAGGGAACTGTTCCGAACCATATTATTACATTAAGAATCATGAAAAGGCTGCATATTTTTTTAATTGATGTATATTGCAGATTTGTTTGAAATTATGTTTTCTTTTCAAAAAGCTTAAGTTGTGTTTGGGAGGCACTAATTCGATCTTTTACAACTGAATTAGCCCGATATCGCCCACCTTACAATGATGGGTATAGGAGCTGTCAGAGCCAGGACCAATGAGCCGATGCAGTCCCTGATCCGAAGGAAAAATGCCTGATTGACACCCAGCCAATTGTTTATTAACCCGGCAGCCATACTAGCCTCTATACAAGCTAAGCATGAATAAGAAATAAAATTGCACGGTGTAGGTGATTTATCAACGGTTGTGTTTATTTCTTTTATTTCAATTTGAGTTTTTTTGCGCTTGGAAAACTCTCATTCGAGGTCCGAAATACTGGAATTTCTGGTAGTTCCCAAAAACTCGAATGTAAAACTTCGCCGTGTAAAAGCTTGCGAGTTTCTATAGAAGTCAATGGGAGTCGTCCTAGGCAAAGTCAAGCCATCTTGTCCGATTCGAGTTTACAAGTTTTATTCAAGTTTGAAACTCGAAAATTCGATATGCGAGTTTAATCGATTAGAAAAACAGAATTGAATTCACAAATTCGAAAATTGATCAATAAGCCCCTATGTGTGTATGCTGTGATTTCTATACTGTCCCTTGTACGTGTCTCGATCACTGGGAATACTGGGATGTTGGGAAGTACTGAGCAGTGATGGTTGGGCCGGAGCAGCAGTTAATAAACAAAACAACCGGATCACCCATCTTTAGGTTCTGCCCCGGAACATGTAAACAAGTACATTGTCCAATGCTACTGTAATTGTACATAATTCCCATCAATAAATGATCCTTTTTCAGTTCCAGCTTCCAGTTGTTTCTGAAGTTGTTTGATTTGGAACTTTATTTTGTGTTGTAGATATGTATGGCCATAGGTAGGCATGGAAAGGGCCTGGCAGTATCTGGTCCTTATATAAAGTAGCCCCTGAGCAGGACAGGATTTAGGAGATCAGTTTAGGAAGAGGTGGGGCAGCTGACTTTAGGAACTGTGAGCAAACTTAGAAGAGACTTTATGGAGAATTACCACATTCTTATATGTCTAGGCACAAATAATGATTGGTGGATGCTAGTCTGCTTTACCCATGTTCTATACGGCTGGTAATCTGTCCACAAGACTTGGTAATATCCACTAGACATATATGTGCATAGTCAGCTAATCCTAGGGGTCACTGACACTGTCTAAAAGACAGCTTCTGAGCTGAAAGCCTGGTAGCGGCAGTCTAAAACTGCAAATATCACAAAAGAGAAAGAACAGAAGATGTGTAAACTGCAAAAGTTCTCAGAAAAGCACCATGAGTGAGCTTTGTTTGGGTGTAGATTCCCCTTGTCTGCTCCTTGCCTTGTACATGTAGGAACAATCACATAGACCAGGGCTATCCAACCGGTGGCCCATGGGCCGGATGTAGCTCTAAAAAGAATTTTTATGGCTCCCAGTCTGTTCATAGATTCTGCAGACCCCACAGTATGAGATCATTATTTTAATGTAATCTGTCCTTCAAACATGCAGTGATGAAAAACTGTCCCACTACAGTGTTCATGTAATACGTTGGCCAAAAAAATAAACAGTATTTAAAGGAGAAGAAAGGAGAGAAGAGGAGGATCGGTCACATATACCTGCTAGCAGGAGTGCCGGCCAGGGTATCAGGTAAGTGATTACAGTCACTTGGGGGGGTGCCTATAAACAAATCGGATATGGGAGGGTAAGAACCCACGGAGCAAGTAACCAATCCGAAAAGGGTTTACACCGGCAACAATAGAAGTCACTGGCGGAAAGCCCTTTGTGACGCTTCAGTTTCCGAAGTTTCCTTTTGGAGTGGTTACTTGATCACGATAGCAGAGATCTATTGTGGGTGAGTAACTTGCTCCGTGGGTTCTTACCCTTAAAAAAGAGCGGTTGGACTGCATTTCCAATACACAGAGGCCCAAACAGCCCCCCCCCCCCCCCAGCCCAATAAATAGTGACTATGGCACCTTACAGCAGCCCCTCTGGCATTTGCCTGAACCCACAGATTGCCAGTCTGGGCCTGGGTCCTGGCATTCCAAGTACCCAGAGGCCCAAACAGCCCCCCCAGCCCAATAATGGGTCTCTGGGTACTTGGAATACCAGGACCCAGGCCCAGACTGGCAATCTGTGGGTTCAGGCAAATGCCAGAGGGGCTGCTGTAAGGTGCCACAGACACTCACTATTTATTGGGCTGGGGGGGGGGCTGTTTGGGCCTCTGGGTACTTGGAATGCCAGGGCCCAGGCCCAGACTGGCAATCTGTGGGTTCCGGCAAATGCCAGAGGGGCTGCTGTAAGTTGCCACAGACACTATTTATTGGGCCAGTGGGGGGCTGTTTGGCATTCCCAGTACCCAGAGGCCCACACAGCCCCCCCAGCCCAATAAATAGTGACTGTCTGTGGCACCTTACAGCAGCCCCTCTGGCATTTGCCGGAACCCACAGATTGCCAGTCTGGGCCTGGGCCCTGGCATTCCCAGTACCCAGAGGCCCAAACAGCCCCCCCCCCCAATAAATAGTGACTATGGCACCTTACAGCAGCCCCTCTGGCATTTGCCGAAACCCACAGATTGCCAGTCCGGGCCTGGTATTCATCTATTACTGAGGCAAACATGAATTCCACTGCAAGTGTAAATAAACATATGGGATGTGAAATCACCTACCAGTTATATCTCCTACATGGGAAATATCTATATGTGAGTTCTTGGAAGCAGAAGGGCCCCGTGTTATTGCCAGTAGCTCCCTGCTACCGTTCATCTGCCGTGTAAGCAAACTGGTCTGTTTAGCGGAGCTTTGGAGAATACAAATTCATGACTTAACGGCAGAAAGCCCTGTAAGGAGAAAGGAAATATCATTGTATATTTGAAAAATGGTCAGTCGCCAAATCTTCGTTTTCTAAGTACGCAGCAAGGAACTTTTTTGACTTTTTCTCCAACTTCACTGTTTTTATGTAGTTTTTAAATGAATGGGATACACTTCTCTCACTCTCAGATCCCAGTCGCAGTTATGGAAACCTGGCCCCCACCTTTCTTGGCCAACCTTGGACTGTTGTTGGGGTTCTAGTTCCCTGCCTAATGGTTGCCATACCCTATAGGATCCGCTCGTTAGCCAACTGATATAATATTATATTACAGATATTTCCACCGATATGCCCTTCTAAGGCAATTGAATTACAGCAATGGGAATTCAATCCATGGTCCCCAATCCGACTTAAAAATCAAACCTGCCCTATTGACATCTGCCCAATTTTAGACCAGATAGTCGGGGGTGCCCATACACGGGCAGATACGCTGCTGAATTGCTCTGAAGGACTCACATTGGCAGCTTAAATCTACCTGTAAATGGGCAATTTAAAGGGGTGGTTCATAGAATGGCCATTTCTAAGAAACTTTTCAATTGGTCTTCGTTATTTATTTGTTATAGTTTTTGAATTATTTGCCTTCTTTTGACTCTTTGCAGCTTTCAAATGGGGGTCACTGACCCCGGCAGCCAAAAAACTATTGCTCTGTGAGGCTCCAGTTTTATTGTTATTGTTACTTTTTGTAACTTTCTTTTCCATTTAGCCCCTCTCCTAATGATATATAGTAATCACATATCAGTCTCTCATCCAAACCACTCCCTGGCTGCTAAGGTAACTTGGGCCTTGCAACCAAATGGCTGCTGAAACTCCCAACTGGAAAGCTGCTGAACTGAAAATAACTAAAAAAACTACAAATAAAAAATGAAGACCAATTGCAAATGGTCTCAAAATATCACTCTCTACATCATACTAAAAGCAAACAACCCCTTTAATTGATATCTTGGCTTGCTAGCCAAACTATCCGATCTGCCCAATTTGGCCACAGCTTATAGGTTGCCAGTTTGGGAAAAGATCTACTCATATGATGAACTCAACGATCAAGCACATCTTTAGAGTTAAGGTCCCCATACACAGGCCGATAGTAGCTGCCGATATGGGTCCCTTGGACCGATTCGGCAGCTCGGAGTGCCCGTGTATGGGCACTCCCAACAGGCCTGCCCGACTGAGATCTGGCCTGAAATTGGCCAGATCTCGATCGGGCAGGTTAGAAAATCTGGTCGGATCGGGGACCGCATCGGCTGGTTGATGCGGTCCCCGAACCGACTTTGCCATTGCCCGTTGTTGTAATTCGATCGTTTGGCCCCAGGGCCACCCGTAGGTGGGGGATATCGGGAGAAGATCCGCTCACTTGGCGACATCGCCAAGCGAGCGAATCTTATAGTGTATGGGGACCTTTATGTATCTTTTGATACATTTAAGAGCTACTACTTAAAGGGGCAGTTCACCTTTCGATGATGCCTGGAAGGAATATTTAAGATAAACATTTCTCTTTCTCCAATGACAGTAATCCAGTGATTGAATTGATTTTTGCAGTAGATGTGGATTGCACATTATGGGCTGACTTGAAATCTATTCTAGCAAGGTAAATTAAGACACGCAACATTGGTTTTTGGGTTGACTATTAAGCACAGTTAGTATTTGTTCGGACATTTAGGTGTAGCGGTTTTTGTAGGGTAAATGGAAAAGTGTTCCCTTGTAGGAAGGTGGCCCCACATGGGCAGATTTAACCTGCCAATTCGGTCTCTGTACACCAATTTGGCAGCTTAATGTACGTGGCCCTCTGACGAGTCTGCCAGCTTAAAGGAGACATATCGGATAAATGGGAAAACCCTAACCCTGTAGGCAGTTATGAATAATATACGGTGCTAGTTTTCCTTTGGGCTAAACATTAACCCTATCTGTAACAATGGCCCCTTTATTGGAGCTCCCTATAGATCCTCTCACTTCTCTGTCCCAGTTTGAAATGGAGAGTGGGCGTGTCCTAATGGTCCCTGCCAGAAGCACAGTAGGAGGGGGAGAGCCAATCACAGCCCTGCACTCACACAAGCACAGACAGGCTTCAGTTCCCTATCAGGTCAGCCTAGCTGCTGATTGGTTCCTTTCCTACAGTGCAGGGTACGGAGGGCCGCCGCTCCCCAGCTCATCCAGAGAATTCAGCCAGCAGGAAGTGGAACAGATGGGCGGGGCTAGTGAGGTTTTGGGGGGAATTTCTCAATAAATCAGTCCAAAACACAACTTTTTTAAGCACAATCCTTCTATATCTAGAGGAGCATAATTCACTGGTACATTCATAATTTTTATAGGATATGTCTCCTTTAATATCTGACCAAAAATTGTCCCATCGTTGATCGGGTGGGTTTGATTTTCCCATGGGATCGGGGGCTAATTGATGCCACCGGCCTGTATCCCTGTTGCTTCGATTTGATGAGTTGGCCCCGTTGGGTGGGGATACTGGGGAAACATATGCACATTTGGTGCCCGCGCCAAACAAGCAGATCTTTGTGCATGATCAATAATAGCAATTTACATAGTTACAATCAAGAACATGTATTGTTGCTGCCTTTGATTTATACACTGTTTACTCAGGAAGGGTATATAGGAATAGGTTAGAGGTTTAGGTATGCTTTGCCTTTATTGATAGATTTTAGTTGAAGAGGAAAAGAAGGGGAAAAGGGATTAATAACATAAGAAAGAAATTGAAAGAAAACACCAGGTAAGTCTGTTGTCTATAGATCATATTGCCTTATTTTAAGAAGAAACCTTAAATCTTTAGTTGGTTATTGTTATTGGCCAAGTGGGGTGAATGTTATAGTTTTTCAATATGTGTTCCATTGTATTGCTCCTTTTCATTGTTGTTCCAAGCTCCATTTGTTCCATATTTTGTAATATTTGATTGATTTCAAAGGGGCCTCCTTTGCTATGAGTGTTGTGGTCACGTTTAGGATGTGGAATAAGAGTTTTCTTCGGGGGTTAGAGATAGTCTCTGGGAAATGCATTATCAGTGCCGCTTCTGGTGTTTTTGGTAAGTTAATTCGTAAGTCCTTCGTTATTGTAAAAACTTGTTGCCATATATTGCTGACTCGTGGACAATGCCACCACATGTGTATGAAGGTCCCTTGGTGGTCGCATCCTCTCCAGCACGTAGTGGGGTATGTTCCTGATATATGATGTAGTCAGGCTGGTGTTAGATTCCATCTATATAGCAGTTTCTTGGCCGTTTCTAAATGATTTTTACATCTGGTTGCCCCAGTTGTTATAGAAAAGATCTTATCCCATTGTTCTGGGGTGAGTTCTGTTTGTAAGTCCAGTTGCCATTTCTGCATGAATGGATGTTTGTAGAACAAGCAGATCTTTTAATGTATGGCCAGCTTTACTGTACAGCCCATATTACATTTAGGTCACAGGCATACATTACAATACCCATTCTATATAAGGCAGCAGGTCCAAAATATCTGCTACCCATTACCCAGCCAATCCACAGGATCTCCATCCCCACTGCAGGAAGTCAAAAAGTCCTATGGACCACATGTCTGAGAGAATCATGGATGCACTGCACAACGGAGGAACCTAATATTGTTGTGTGTTTCACGACTATCACAGGCTCTGTAAACTTTCTGTGGTTTCTAAGTTTGGAGTAGACCCCTGAGGAGGAGACCACGTCATCATAAACTTCATCATGGTCAGAGTGAAGTGAGACCATTTTTCAATGGTTCTTGCGGAAGTTGAATCCTGTAACACAGTGATCCCCAACCAGTGGTTCATGAGCAACACGTTGCTCCCCATGGCCTCAAATTAGGTGCTCATTTTTGAATTTCTGTCTTGAAGGTAAGTGTTGATTGCATAAACCTCATTGTAAAGCCAAACAGAGCCTTCTGTAGGCTGCCAGTCCCCATAGGGGCTACCAAATAGCCAATTATAGCTCTTATTTGCACCAAGAACTTTGTGTTGCTCCCCAACACTTTTTCCATTTGAATGTGGCTTATGGGTATAAAAGGTTGGGGATGCCTGCTGTAACACATGGGATGATGCACACACAGGAGAGAAACAATATCCTTGTTCTAAATGTGGGAAATGGCTTGGTAGGAATGCTCATCTTGCACGGTGCTGGATTCAAACAGAGGAACCATTTTCCTTCTTTCAATGTAAATGAGAAATAACTTTGGTAGAGTATAAAGATATTTTTCTGGTCGATCTGCTCTGACTGCTCATCAGGACATTATAAACTATTTTCATGTTTTAGGTGAAGAATATGTGTCCTTTGGAGATCAAGTCTTGCTATTCATGACAGAATCTTAACAGGAGAGAAACCACTTGGCCTGACCTTACAACATGTCCAAGCACATAGTGCTAGACTGAAGTTCTAACAGAGGGACATCTCAAAGCCCATTTAGTTAGGAAATTAATCTTCAGCCAGTCAGTGAAAATGATCAGCAGACCACGCGGTTATATCAATTAACCACAAAAACTAGAGCAAAAATGAATGTAATTGCAAAAGTGCTTAGAAAATTGCTGAGCAATTGTTTCCTTTATATGAATGTTTATTACATCTGGGTTCCTGTGTAAAAAGGATTTTGCTGCATGGGTGATCTTTGTACTCAGGGAAGCACAGTACTTTGTAAGCTCATCCTTCACAGGACTTATCAGAGAACTGCAGGTTTGTTCTGATGGTGCTCATACAGACTGGACTTTCCATATAGTCTGCCTGGCTTTGGAACTGTTCAGGAACATCGTTTGTGTAGGTAGCACTTTTGAGGCCTTCTCTAACTTCTAAAACAATAGGTAGGTGCCCGGTATAGTTTTTTTAAGCAGGCAGGGGGATCATATGACTGACTAACACAACCAGATGAAAGGCCAACAAATAGCTAGCTACATTGGGTACCATGCACAGCTATAGGCTGGCCATCATCTATATCTGACGACGTCAGACACCAACATTATATTGGATTAAAGAGTTCTTGGTGCCACAAGTAAGAACTTTCCCTTGAAAAATGTCTGTTGAAAATGTTGTTAACCACACCAATCTTCTTACTCCAAATGTACCTCTTGATGAAGGGTCTTTGTGCTTGGATCATCTCTCCATTACATAACTGCACCCTCCATTGCTTATCTTCTCGCTGTTGGAAAGGCTCTGCGACAAGAAACTTGAACTCCTGGTTTTGTTCTGATTGTACTGCATAGTTCATGATCTATTTTAACTTACCTGCAAGTTTACACAAAGCATGGATAAAAAAAAACCTAGATACTTCTGTAAAGTTCTACACAATTTCATTTGACACAAACTGGGCAAAAGTGCTCATGTATTTTTGCTCCTTTATTGCAAATTTTTCCTCAATTTTAAATTCCATGTGACAAATGTAGCAGAGAAAACTGCTGCAGCTACAAGACAGGCAGTTGTGCATGGCAGTTCACAAGAGCACTTTTTCAGTTCTTGCTTTACTTTAAAAGTCCATCATCTGGCCTGGACCGTCTTAGTTATGTACAAATATATGAATATATAGGTTTATCCATCATACCATCCAGAATATCTTGGACAGAAAAGTATCTACACTTAATCTCACCCTAACTAGTCATCAACCTGAGTCCTTCGGGTTTATCTAGGAAAGCAAATTGCTGTTTTCCCCTATTCTCACCCTAACTGGCTTTGAGACTGAGCCCCCACTGCCACAGCGCCCCTCCACCCCACAGTGGCACTTTTTTACAGGATTTGGAATAAATAGAATGAACCAACACAGAGTATCAGAATAGGAAACAGACGTACTGGGGAACCCGGTTTCCACTGGGTATCCGACCCAAGGGCCCACTACCCAATCATGGCCGCTGCCGCTCGCTCGCAAAGGCCTGTGACAACTGGCTTACAGCCAATAGGGTCAGGGGCCCACTGGGATTTTTCCTGCTATCCAGGGGGGCCAGTTCACCCCCCTTATAACTGCAGATTCCAAATAGTTTTCCTTTACCAACATTTGAATGACATAACATTAAGCACCATGTTGACCAGTTCATAAGCCTGCGGGTGCCCTTATTCATTAAATTGCTCTTTACCGAGCTCTCTAACACTGCCCTGTAGAGCCATAAATACAAGGAAGACCATGTTTTATAAGCAAAATATAAATAAAATGCTTTATTGAAGACACAGTTCAAAACTTGTCAATGCAAGTTTATTTGGGAAAAAAAAAAAGCGATTTATATCAAGGCTTTTAAATGACAAGGAAGCACATTTACAACAGAAATAAGATGCTTTATTTATAGCTGAGGATCTAGGTCTACTTGTGAAAGATAAACTTAACGTGGTTCACAAAACAATCACTTTTTGTTTCCGAGTCCAAAAAAAATAAAAATTATTTTGGAACAATGTGCAAACCAGGTGTCTATGTCAATTAGAGACTAGCCTGTGTGCTTGCAACAGGACTGATGTTGGAAGGACATATGCACTAATTCACTATAAACATTACAACGGTTTGGAACCCAACTGTTTAAATGCAACGCTAACAGCTTTAATTTTCATAACAGCTTTCTGTCACCTCATTTAAAGAAGGTCTTCGGTTAAGACGACTTGGGCAGGCGGCTCTCTGGTATCTGTAGTGCAGCCCTGCAAAGCCAAAATTAAAGAAAGCAACAAAATTACTCAGCAGTCACAGCACAGGTTGAACACAGTGAAAACCACACATTGCTTCTGCCACTGCACCCCCTTGTATTAGACTCATGCAATAAATATCTAGTTAAACCTCAAAGGATATAACAGATATTTACCCGACTGATATTTATTTTGTGCTGTGAATAAACTATCTTGCTTTAATCCCATAACCGCCACTATAACTACAACATGACTGACATTCTCCTACTGGGTAGGAAAGATTAAAAAGGACATACCTCTTATAAGCTTGCAATGAGAGTAACATGGCGAATTTTAGCGAGTAAATTTATTTGGATTTATTATCAAAAGAAATCTAAGACTGGGCAGCACTGCATCCCTACACACAGTTGAAAAAGAATTCCAAACTGTTAAATGGTAATAACAGTAGTAATAAAGCTAAAAACTAAAAACAAAGAAAAAAAACATCAAGTCTGGCAGCTTTGCGGCAACAAAGACAAATAAATGGCAGAAAAAAGAAAAAAAAATGTTTTTTTTTTTTCTTTACACAAACGTAAGCTCATATCACAGGTAACATCATTCAAACATGGATTTTGGTATAGAAAGGAGTACCTGGCGTGAGTACCTGATAAGTTTGCCTGAATCCTTGATTTTTAATTTGGCATTTTCATGGGTGGCTTACAACACCAACGCTGAGTGAGGTATGGCAGACAGGTGCAATTAAACCCTACAATCCATCAATCCAATTCTACAGGTTCTCGAGTTACAGAACAAACTGCATTAGAGTGCATGGCAACAAAGCAAAACTCTACACACATCTGTCACAAAAGCAAAAAGCTGAGTAGTTTTGGTTTTTAAAGATACCTAGGGCTTTAAGGTAACGTGCGTATCAAATGGATGGGACTGCCAAAGGACTAAAATGGACTTGCATTCAGGATTTCAATTCTTATTTACATGTGTAGATTATGATAAAATACCAAGCAACTCAAACAAGGAAAATTCTCCAGTGGTATTTAAGTTTGGAGAGGCGTAGCTAATGCTTCCGTGAAGGCACGTTGTGGGGGAGAGAAATGGGGAGTAGAGACTGGATGAGTGTTATTTCACTACAAAAAGAAAAGGCAGAAGAAAACAGTATACCTCCACATATTTTGCAGGACTACATTGCATTCTCTCACTGGAGGCTGTTCTGTCTTCTAAATCATCTGCCCCATCTTCATCTGTGCATACTTACTCTGCACCGTTACATTCTAGCAAAACAAAAGACCAAGCCAAGAGTAACATGTTGCACTTACCTCTGCCTGATCAGAGGTCAAATCAGATCAGTTTTAATTGGACTGAGTGTCACCTTCAGATTTATTGCCTTCGTTCGCCCCATTGACCTCAACCTGTATAACCGACTCCCTCGATTCAGTTTTTCTAGAGTCACTCTGTTTTTCTCGACTGCTGGATTCTCTGCTTTTTTTGTCATCTGAGCTTCGTTTTTCTGCAGAAACAATATTATTGAGCAATAGATCAGATAAATGCTAGTCATGGGAGCAAATAATCTTTTCAAGGAGATTAACTCCTGCTGTCTTGCTTTTCCTGTCTCCAGAGTTCAAGGAAGATAACTTATGAAAGCAAGACTGAAGAGAGACAGGCTTGCTAAGTTGGGATTTTCCATCAATATCTATATATCTGTATCTTTCTTAGCCAATGAGATTGTACCCACATATTTAAGTGGATGCCCTGTTGGCCAGTCATAAAAACTGGGAAAATGCCCTTTCTGGCAAACAGGAGACTGTACTTGCTTAATAGCAATAATTCTAGGTTTATTCTTATGATCCAGGGCACTTTCCCACACCGCAGAGCTTTTGTGACTACACCCCCAAGTTTGAAATATATGTAGGCTTACACAAAACCATACATATAGAAAAATCATAAAATTTTACTGGTATGGGTATGGCCAGCTTAAGCTGAGGAAATGTAATCACACGCACTAAACATACTAACTATATGGATTTAGGAAATCCGGCCCTATTATGTGCACGGAAGGAGACAGAATATTTCAAGTGTGTGTAAAAAACTAAATGGTGTTAAATAAAAAGGAACAATAAGGTGAGCAGTGTTAGTGAAGGAACAAGTACAACAAGTTCCGATGTTATGTTGTAGTAGGAACATAAGAGCACAACAAAACAAACAAAAAATTCAGGAATTGTGAGCTAAACACAAACCTTTTTCTTTAGATTTTCTGTCGCGGTCTCTTTCCCTGCTTCTAGATTTGTGTTTGTAAGATTTACGTTCTCTGCTTTTAGACCTCCTCTTTTCCCGGCTTCGTGATCTGTGCTTTCTTTCTGTTCTGTTGTGGCTTTGGCTTCTTTGGCGCTCTCTGCTCCTACAAATAAATATTTATTTTTAAAAACAAAACAACCAAGTAAAAAAATGCCTGGTTTTAAGATGTTAAAATGTAATTTACCTGCTTCTCTTCCGGTCTCTGCTCCTTGACCTCTTATGGTCACGGGATCTGCTTCCACGTCTGTCTGATGTTCTGCTTGAATTTCTGCTACCGGAGCGGCTTCTCTTGCGCTTCTCCCTCTCGCGATTTCTCTCCTTTTCTTTAGCTTCCTCCTCTCGCCGTCTTTTTTTCTCTCTCTCTTCTCGCTCCTTTTCCTTTTCCTTCTCCTTCTCGCGTTCTTTATCATCTCGCTCTCTCTTAGAACGCTCTTCTCGATCTGGGTCTGAAGATTTTTTTCTCAATTTTTCCTGAAGAATAAAGTTTAAGGTTTATTTATGAACCCCCTTGGTTTGCAAACGTCAATGTGAAGGTACCATTAAAGGGGAGATAGTGTGAAAAACAATATTGTGCCAAAGAATTGTACTTATATAAATATAGAAGGAATGTGCTTTAAAATGTATTGTTTCAGGATGATTTTTTTGAAAGTTTCTGCAAAACCCTACTAGTCCCGCCCATATGTTTCACTTCCTGCTGCCTCAGTTCCCAGGATGTGCAGGGGGCTGGTGGCCATCAGCACACTGCCCTGTAGGATAGGAACCAATCAGCAGCTTGTCTGATTGCAGGGCTGTGATTGGCTACTGTGCTTTTGACAGGGACCATTAGGACACACCCACCCCTCAGTTGAAACACAGACAGAGACCTGATAGGATCTATAGGAAACTGCAATAAAGAGGCAATTTTTACAAATATAATTAATTTGTAGCCCACAGTGAAACCAGCATATATAACTGCCTACAGGATTAGGGTTTTTCATTTATCCTATATGTCTCCTTTAAAATGCTTCAGTACAAAAATGTTTGTTTTTACAAAAGGTTTAATAGCGCCATCATCTCCACCACAACTTTTTCAAATAAATGAAAAGCCATTATTTCAGCATGCAGCAGTCCCAAAACCAGCCTGGGTGGGGTGGTGTGGTGTGCAAGAATAACAAGGCAGTAAATTTCATGGTTTTCATTTTTGGATTTTTCTTTATGAGGTGACAAACTGCTGTAAGAGAGTGTCTAGTAGTTGAAATTCCTGGAGTACATGTACACGAAGAAGCTAAATATTAAAGAGAAGCTTAAAACATACCTTTAATTCTTCTACTGTACTCTTAATTTTGGCATAGCCCATGTGTTGTTTTCCCATAAGGTGATCGTCTACTCTAGACTGAGCATCTCCAACAATTAAAAAGGCACCACAAACTTCACAGACTTCCATTTGTTTCTCCTGAGCTGCAAAACTTTCAATTGTCTGGGAAAAAAAAAAACAATTTAATAAGGCTTGAAAGAATTAATGAAGCATCAGAGCACCTTGCCAGAGCACAAAAATGTTGGGAGAACTGCAACATAAAAACTGGTTGGACAACTCCAAACTAATTTAAGATTATGGAAAACATAAAATAGCAATGGAAATGTCATACAATCAAGGAATCGATAGTTTGGCTCTGGCAAACTAACACAAATAAGCACAGTATAAGAAAGGGTATCTTATAACTTACAGATGTTGTAGATTTCAGCAGTTCCCGCTCTTCTTTCAGTTGTTCAACAAGCTTCATCATCCCTTGAGCTTCCTCTACCTTTCCTTCAGAACCCAGTTCCTCAATCTATTTAGAAATAGTAAGAGAGTGATAGAATGAGACGGTTTGAGAAATATTTGAAATAATTGTGTCCACAAGGTAGTTCTTGTGGTGCCGCTGTGGCTAAAAATGGCCAAGAATATATGCAAAGAATTCAGCGAATTAGCTAAAAAACAGATACTGACCATTCATACAACTGATAGGAAATTCTTTATGACCAGTACTAAAGCACCCAGTCACCCCTTAGCCAAGTGGTAATTAAACCTGCTGACTGAGGAAGAAATAAGGAGATTTTTGTTGGCCACTTAAGGCTGTGTGATCCTTAAACATGCTATTAAACAAGTTTAGTGCTGAAGGACTGTGTCACCATCAGCCCAGGGCAAGTAAAAGAACTAAATGTCAGCATTTAGCAACCCAGGCCTGGTCGGAAAGTATGTAGGGGCAATTACTATTAGGCAGGACAGCTAATGGGCTTTTTTTTTTTTTTAATTCAAAACAAACACTACAGTGCAGTTACTTCTTTGCATCTTTTTCTGCATCCCTTAAGAGTTACAAATGCCCAGTTTAATTTAGAAAAAAAAAAAAAAAATACCTGTTGCAATAAGCCATCAATTTTATCTGTTAACACTTGAATCTTCTCTTCATTTTTTCCAGCTGGGCCAACAGACTGTGGAAAGAGGTTTAAAAAAATTAGGCTTCAAGTATAACAAAATAGTTTTGCAGAATTATTTTTTAGCGCTGGTGAAGACATACAGTTTTATATTATCTCTCTGTACAGGTTATGAGCAAATTTACGTACAGGGGAATCCCTATGCTGCCTTAGTTTTATGGTATCTCTCTGTACAGGCTATGAGCAAACTTAGGGGGCTGTTCCTGCTGAATTGTGCTTAGTACAGGGGAATCCCTATGTGCCATAGTTTTATGGTATCTCTCTGTACAGGCTATGAGCAAACTTAGGGGGCTGTCCCTGCTGAATTGTGCTTAGTACAGGGGAATCCCTATGTGCCATAGTTTTATGGTATATCTCTGTACAGGCTATGAGCAAACTTAGGGGGCTGTTCCTGCTGAATTGTGCTTAGTACAGGGGAATCCCTATGTGCCATAGTTTTATGGTATCTCTCTGTACAGGCTATGAGCAAACTTAGGGGGCTGTTCCAGCTGAATTGTGCTTAGTACAGGGGAATCCCTATGCTGCCATAGTTTTATGGTATTTCTCTGTACAGGCTATGAGCAAACTTAGGGGGCTGTTCCAGCTGAATTGTGCTTAGTACAGGGGAATCCCCATGCTGCCATAGTTTTATGGTATTTCTCTGTACAGGCTATGGGCAAACTTAGGGGGCTGCTCCTGCTGACTTGTGCTTAGCACAGGGGAATGCCTATTCTGCAAAAATAGAAAATACAATAAAAGTAACTAATGTAGAGGAGTTTAATTTGGACACTTACGCCAGAAGCCTGCTGAGACTGTGAAAGAGCCAGCCGTGCATGGCCTCTACGTATCCGACGTTCCACTTCAGCCAGTAAGCTTTGCAAATAGCGCAAAAAGTCCTTTTCGTATCCACACTTCATGTACCGGGAGCTCTTCTCATACCTAACAGGATCACGCATCTTTGTTACGGCAATGCTCAGTAACAAGGTGAAACGCAAACTAGATAACTGCTGCAGTACAGGTATGGGACCTGTAATCTAGACTGCTCAGGACCTATGTATAAGGGTTTTTTGTTTTTTTTTAGTAATTTGGACCTTCATACCTTAATAAAGCATGATAGGATTGTTTTGCCTCCAATAAGGATTAATTACAACAAAGCACGGTTTTATTAATACTGATAAAAAAGGAATACATTTTAAAATTTTTGAATTATTTGATATGGAGTCTATGGGAGATGGACTTCCTGTATTTTGGAGCTTTCTGGATAACAGGTTTCTGGATAATAAGATTTCAGGCAAACTTACTGTTTTCGTAGATTTTCATCATGAATCTTTTCACACGGACCTAAAAAAAAAAAAAAACCTTTTCACACACAATAGATTCAAACATGTATTAGGCATTCAAGCAAAAAGATTTTTTACCCAACTTTGGACACAGGCTGTTCTGACCTAATCTTTCAGTCCTTGTACCAGTAAACCCTGGGGAGCCAGAAAATGCTGCTGAAAGCCCATAAGGTTTTGCACTTTGGCCAATAATGATTCCAAACCAGGTTTAATTTGAATTGGAAATTTTTTCATACAATGAGGTGCAAATCTGATCCCAAGTGATCAAACTGGCATCAGGAAAACAGCCACATATTGGTACATTTAATTAACTATGGGTTTTATATATTGTTAAGGCCACTGCAACAAAAGGAATTACCCTACATAATATTAAAGATAAAAAAAAACAGATGGCAAAAATGTCTATAGCAATACCAACATAAAGGTCAAAACAAACATCTGAGAAAAATTAAAATATAAAAAGTGGCCTCGGATATTTTATATTCACATATGCTCTGTGCTCTACCAAAGCACTTGTCACACTGCTTGGTGGCATGTGTATATCTGCAAGTTTGGGCTTTCCTCCATCACTCTCACTTACCCAAATCTGAACGTGTATTGGTGAACAATTCTGCTGGGCAAAATTCACAAAGGTAGTATTTGCACACCTGAAAAAAAAGAAAAGAAATGAATTACTATACAAGTGTAAACACCCTCCCGTATGTATAGATACAAATATACAAGGAAACACTATGGCACCCCCTACCCATATGTTTAATACAACTATACAGAGAAGGAATGTTCTGGGCACACAATAAGCTGTACCCCCATACAGTACTGTCTAAGGGAAACACTATGGCACCCCCTACCCATATGTATAAATACAAATATACAGAGAAGGAATGTTCTGGGCACACAATAAGCTGTACCCCCATACTGTACTGTCTAAGGGAAACACTATGGCACCTCCTACCCATATGTATAAATACAAATATACAACATGGCCGGTCACCTCTGCTCTGTGATGTACTTGTAGCACTTGTAGGTACTTGTATAGAAGGATACCCATGTACAAACAAAAGCTTTTCTTTTGTTTAACACAGCAAACATAGCAGCATGTCCCCTCTTTGCAGCATATGCATGTGCCAGTGGTTTATCCTTCCCTGGGTACCTGTTTGCAAAGTCTCACCTGCCAGTGCATCATTTCTGCAATTGTATATGGGGTATAACTAGCTTGTAATATTTTATATTCTCCATTTTATACAAATAATACACCTTTGTCCTGCCTACTCTTCCCTCTGGGGCCACAGTGATGTGCCAGAATTCACTAAGGACTTGGCCTATCCACCTTTTTTTATCATGGGTGTGTAAACTACGGCCCGCGGGCCACATCCGGCTTTTTAATCCGGCCCGCCGACTCCCCAAGTCTCATCACGCGAGACTTGGACTGACGAGCGGAGACGGCGTAACGCTGGCCCAGCCCGGCCGGTCTGTTGGCCCA
Source organism: Xenopus tropicalis (assembly GCF_000004195.4). Classification (NCBI taxonomy): domain Eukaryota; kingdom Metazoa; phylum Chordata; class Amphibia; order Anura; family Pipidae; genus Xenopus; species Xenopus tropicalis. Next base: position 46,614,450 of record NC_030686.2, read on the forward strand.
AGCCAAAAAGTTTGCCCACCCCTGTTATATAAATACTCACTAAATAGACCCAAGCAACAAGGCATTACATGAGAAAGGCAAAGTAAGGGAACATGGCATGTGAAGTTTTATACTCATTCCCTCCACCCAGATAACGGGAAGGCAAGTGAGAAATGAATGCGTCACTGACTCCCTATCTGTAGAACCAACACTTCTCTATGAAGCTGAAAGTGCTGGTAACAGATAGGGAGGAGGGCAGCTCCAGGCCTGGCAGCATTCTCTTGGAATGGAGTGTGGATTTAAATCAGGGGATCAGAGCTGCCCTACTGCAGCTGTTACATTTACCAACTATAAATGTCACGGGCAGCAGTGCAGCAGTGAAACGTCTGCCCAGTGACCCGCTGCTCATCCAACAATGTCTGCTCAGTGTGTTTTATCCCATACTATCACTTGCACCCAAAGTAATGGCAAATCCAGCCCTGGGATGCTGTGGGTACAAACATGCTTATAGGAAGAGCTACAATCCATTCTAAATATACAAGCAGTCCTGCAGCCATGGGGCCAGGAACAGCAGAAATCGGTGTATTTGAACTCATTCATGGAAGGGATCCACGTCAGTGAAGCAGACACAGGAAGGCAAACCATGACCAATGTTGTCTGCCACATCATGAAAACAGCGCCGCCCGCCATTACTTCTAGGAAATCTAAACACAAACGTGGTCTTCTACTCTGAACAAAATGTCAACTTTTTATGTTAAAGGACACGTCAACCCAAAAATTTACTTTTTTTTGCCTAATAACAGAAAACATATATGTCACTGCTTCTGAAAGCAGCACTTGTGTAACTCCTGGTTATGACTTTATAACCAATGTTGCAAAGGTCGGTCTCCTCCAGCAAAGACAGGTCTGTTAATCTGCTGCCTTGTGTTATATTGTTTCATTTGCCAGAGCCCCCAGGGCACAGAATAGAAAAGGACAAACACTGCTTTTAATAGCAATTATATATACAAATAACTTAACCATTACAAATTTGTAATAAATGTATATTGCAAAGTTGCTTACAATATTAGGCAAAAAAAAAAGAAAATTTTTGGCTTGACTTGTCCTTTTAAAATACGGTTTCTCTAACAAGTGAGTTAAGGCAATCTCAAGTTTCTCATTTAACTAAATTGTAAATAAACATTGTCAAAGGATCAGAACCCTGGGGCATGTGTGCTCAGCATAACGGCAACTAGCCCATTTCTGCAATCTCAGGTGTGATATATAATGTACCCCCTACTGTAAATGATAAGGATATTAGCAGTCACTGAGGGGTTCTGTGCCCATATAAAGGCACAAGGCTGCAGGCTGAGTTATACAGGGAACTCCGAGTATCACTCATGTATTATAAGGGATAATGTACCCCCTACTGTAAATGATAAGGATATTAGCAGTCACTGAGGGGTTTTCTGTGCCCATATAAAGGCACAAGGCTGCAGGCTGAGTTATACAGGGAACTCCGAGTATCACTCATGTATTATAAGGGATAATGTACCCCCTACTGTAAATGATAAGGATATTAGCAGTCACTGAGGGGTTCTGTGCCCATATAAAGGCACAAGGCTGCAGGCTGAGTTATACAGGGAACTCCGAGTATCACTCATGTATTATAAGGGATAATGTACCCCCTACTGTAAATGATAAGGATATTAGCAGTCACTGAGGGGCTCTGTGCCCATACAAAGGCACAAGGCTGCAGGCTGAGTTATACAGGGAACTCTGAGTATCACTCATGTATTATAAGGGATAATGTACCCCCTACTGTAAATGATAAGGATATTAGCAGTCAATGAGGGGTTCTGTGCCCCCCATATAAAGGCACAAGGCTGCAGGCTGAGTTATACAGGGAACTCTGAGTATCACTCATGTATTATAAGGGATAATGTACCCCCTACTGTAAATGATAAGGATATTAGCAGTCAATGAGGGGTTCTGTGCCCCCCATATAAAGGCACAAGGCTGCAGGCTGAGTTATACAGGGAACTCTGAGTATCACTCATGTATTATAAGGGATAATGTACCCCCTACTGTAAATAAGGATATTAGCAGTCACTGAGGGGCTCTGTGCCCCCCATATAAAGGCACAAGGCTGCAGGCTGAGTTATACAGGGAACACTGAGTATCACTCATGTATTATAAGGGATAATGTACCCCCTACTGTAAATGATAAAGATATTAGAAATCACTGCAGGGTTCTGGTGCCATATAAAAGTACAAGGCTGAGTGATACAGGTCAGGCATAATTTCTGATAACAGACTACTTGAGCTGGGGTGCTGGGGGTTAAATAAATCAGGTTATGTCCAGCCTGCTTCCCTCCACCTGGAACATAACGTCACTACAACTGCCAGACACCCGTGGCAGACTTCGCCCTCGTGGCAGATTTGGACGCATGCAGTGCAGGTGCGGAGAAGCCCAGAGCAGAGTGGAACAGGTACCTGGGAGAGCTAATGGGAAACTGGTTTTGCACAATTAGAGAAGATATTCTTAAAGAACAGTAACCACAAAAAAATGTAAATGTTTTAAAGTAATTAAAATATAATACAGGTATGGGATCCTTTACCTGGAAACCCAGAATCCAGAAAGATTCAAAATTTAGAGCTTTCTCCCACAGACTCCATTTTAATCAAATAATTCAAATTTTTAAAACAGATTCCCCTTTTCTCTGTAATAATAAAACAGTACCTGTACTTGATCCCAACTTAGATATAATTACCCCTTATTGGGGCAGAACAGCCCTATTGGGTTTATTTCATGGTTAAATGATTCCCTTTTCTCTGTAATAATAAAACAGTACCTGTACTTGATCCCAACTAAGATATAATTACCCCTTATTGGGGCAGAACAGTCCTATTGGGTTTATTTAATGGTTAAATGATTCCCTTTTCTCTGTAATAATAAAACAGTACCTGTACTTGATCCCAACTAAGATACAATTACCCCTTATTGGGGGCAGAACAGCCCTATTGGGTTTATTTAATGGTTAAATGATTCCCTTTTCTCTGTAATAATAAAACAGTACCTGTACTTGATCCCAACTAAGATATAATTACCCCTTATTGGGGGCAGAACAGCCCTATTGGGTTTATTTAATGGTTAAATGATTCCCTTTTCTCTGTAATAATAAAACAGTACCTGTACTTGATCCCAACTAAGATATAATTACCCCTTATTGGGGCAGAACAGCCCTATTGGGTTTATTTAATGGTTAAATGATTCCCTTTTCTCTGTAATAATAAAACAGTACCTGTACTTGATCCCAACTAAGATATAATTACCCCTTATTGGGGCAGAACAGCCCTATTGGGTTTATTTAATGGTTAAATGATTCCCTTTTCTCTGTAAAGATAAAACAGTACCTGTACTTGATCCCAACTAAGATATAATTACCCCTTATTGGGGGAAAACAATCCTAATTAGTTTGATGTTGTTTTTCTAGTAGACCGGGTATAAAGACCCAAATTACAGAAAGACTTCTTATCTGGAATACCCTAGGTCCAGAGCATTCTGCATAATGGGTCCCCATACCTGTATAATGTTGCCCTGCTCTGGTAAAAGCCATGTGTTTGCTGCAGAAACCCTACTACTATTTTTAAAGAGAAAGGCACAGGTTACACAGCAGCTAAGAGATTAGCTCTATAGAATACAATGGTGAGTTACACAGCCTATCAGTTCTCCCCGGGATGGCAGGCCCCATGGCTACACAGCAGCTAAGAGATCAGCTCTATAGAATACAATGGTGAGTTACACAGCCTATCAGTTCTCCTCGGGATGGCAGGCCCCATGGCTACACAGCAGCTAAGAGATCAGCTCTATAGAATACAATGGTGAGTTACAGAGCCTATCAGTTCTCCCTGGGATGGCAGGCCCCATGGCTACACAGCAGCTAAAAGATCAGCTCTATAGAATACAATGGTGAGTTACAGAGCCTCTCAGTTCTCCCTGGGATGGCAGGCCCCATGGCTACACAGCAGCTTTGAAGCAAACACATCCCTTTCCCACTGCAGGGCAATAGTACATAATATATTAGGCTCAATACACTCATTTATTTGCTGTTAGTAAGTTCCCAATGGAACTGCGCCCCCTGGGTTAGTGGCTTTATAGGTGTGAGTAAATGCTTCGGTTAGCAGTGCCTGACTATAGTAACACATGGGGAGAGTGGGCCGTACCCCAGACGGGAGGCCCCCAGGTTGCACACAGGAGTTCCGGCCCCGCACACACTTACGCTCTCATGGTCCCAGTGCACGTTTGTCCGCTTCTCGTCCGGGGCCAAATTGCGGTCCCTTCCCATCAGCTCATCCAAGAGCTGCGCTGCCGAAAGCATCGTGTCTCCCACTCGCCTCACCGAACCTCGTTACCTCAGAGATTGGGATAAAAAAACAAAATGGCCGCCGCAACAAACGCTAGGCCCACAATGCACCGGGGCACCTCCCAGTCACAGGGCGCACACGCCTACAATGTGGGCGGGGCGATAGGAGGACACGCCCATGTCTTGTTTCGCGTAGGATTCGCGCTTTGGTTTTGTTATCAGTGGCGGGAATGGTTTAAGCAGGGCCGGGGTGTTGCTGTTATACTGGGGCATCGCCATACCGCTACTGTGTGAGGGAATAATGTGCCTCATGCATTTCTTTATGTCTTACTTGTAGTGCTGTTTTGTATGCTTACATGAGCCAAAGGCTTTCCATATGAGTAAAGGTGGTGGATTTCAGCTGCCCATTCAATTTCTTCCCCTCAAATCCAGGCCTGTTTATATTCTGCCTCTTTCCAGTGTTTAAAGGGTGGGTCACTGACCCCGGCAGCCAAAAACTATTGCTGTGTGGGGCTACAGCTCCATTCAACCCTTCACATGGTTTGTCATTCAAATAGTTGCCTGGTTGCTAAGGTAAATTAGATCCTAGCAACCACATAGCTGCTTAAATGCCAAACCGAAGAGCTGCTGAAGAAAAAGCTAAATAACTGAAAAACCATAAAAAATGAAGACCAATTGCACATGCATGCGTGGGGGGAGAGGGGGCGGCCTCAGGGGTGGGAGATCTCTAAATGTGTATAAAAGCTGGCCATACACACACAGATATAATAGTTTAGTATGATTTTCGGACCGTGCGTGGGCTCAGAATGGTAATTTTCATACCATAGCGATCGGTCGTTTAGTTGGTCAGACAGGTTGGATAAGGATAACATCTGTACATGTATTGGGTATCTGCCAATATCCTTAGGATCCCTACAATGGGAGTCACTTTCGTACGACTGGTATCTGCCAACTATTTCATGTTCAGAACATCCTCCCATTTGTTATTGTTAGGGCTTTATCCTACAATTTCAGTCTGAATGTTAGTTTTAGATCCGTGCATTTAAACATATGATCGACATCCAAACGTTCGCCGGAAGATGACTAAAGTCCGCATGTGTTGACCATTGAGTACTTATAACTGATATCACCCTGCTCCCACTCACTGGCTGCCATTCCCGCCATTACTGGCCCTGACAGAAAATTCTGGTTAGTGCTGTCTGAAAATTTCCAGACCCAACCCTTGCCGGCGCTCCCCTGCCTGACCGCTCCTCCCCTGACGCGTTAAATTTACGCGCGCTCAAGGGGGCTGGGGGGCTCCTTCGGTGGGGTTTAGGGGATGCGACCAGCGGGGTCACCTGCAGGGCCCCTTGTAATGGGAGCCCCGGTGGGCCCTGCACCCCCCATTCCGACCCTGGCCATAGCTTATTAACTGTTAGGGCTAATCTCTTTAACTCTGTCTGTGCTTCCTTGCACTGTTTCTAAGCAGTCACGAACCGGTTCGCTTTTAACCTGTGCGTTGGCGAAACATCTGATATAGTCACTGCAGGCGCGCTGATCAGGGAATTTGTACAAACGATACAACCAGTATGTGTATTGCAAACAAGTTCAACTTTATTTTGTTTTGTTATTACTTTTATAGTAGATAGAAAAACACATCCCATTATGCTTACGTATCATGGGTGGGTACATATGCCTTGCAATTATTAGCAGAAATACAGAAATTATTAAAGTAGCTACTGAAGCTTTATTATGATCTCTTAGCCTTGAACATTAGCTGAGATTAACAAGGCCAGAGCAACTAGGACAGAGACAGGATAATGAAGATAATCATAACAACTAAAGTAATACATACACAGACCTTCATGATTCAAAACAAAATTGTGTAAGTTCAGCATTTAGCAATTTCACCCCTATCACAGCCGGAAGACAAAAAGTTTTCCTGGTGGCACCATAGTCAGTGACAATAGTTCATCCCCACTCAGCCAGTAGACCAGGGGGCTCAAACTCAATTTACCTGGGGGCCGCAGGAGGCAAAGTCAGGATGAGGCTGGGCCGCATAAGGGATTTCACAAAAAATTGGCTTTCAGGGGATAATGCAAGGCACGGCGGGCGGGAGCTGCTGATTGCGGAAATGACGTTATGCCATCATAACAGTTATTATGGGAAGACGTTCTGTGTGCACAATTAGCTCCTTAGCAGCTAATTGTGCACACAGAACGTCTTCCCATAATAACTGTTATGATGGCATAACGTCATTTCCGCAATCAGCAGCTCCCGCCCACCGTGCCTTGCATTATCCCTTGAATCACAATAAAAATCGCGATCCATTCATTGCTTTTGAGAAGGCGTTGGTGTGGGCCACAAAATATTGTACCGAGGGTCGCAAATGGCCCGCGGGCCGCGAGTTTGAGACCCCTGCAGTAGACCATCAGCCCACAGCTATGACAGGGCCATTGTGTATGGGGGACATGTGTGCCCATTACAGGAAGCAGCTTTTGTTATCGTCAACATATTCCCTGAGAACACCACTGTGATCAAGATGTCATGTATGCTATGAGTCTTTTTGTCAAAAGCAGGCCCGGATTTGTGGCGAGGCCACAAAGGCCCGGGCCTAGGGCGGCAAAAATGCAGGGGCGGCATGCCCCCACAATGAAATTGTGAAATTTTCTCCCATACGGAGCAATGGGGATTCCTCCCCACTGCTCCGTATCAGAGTTTAAATGGGCGCGCAAGTTTCTAGGGCCCTGTGTCCATGAATGCTCCACACATTGGCATACCTCCAGCCACATCTGGACTGATATTACAATAGGCCCTGCTATTTCAACTACACAGAGACCCAAACAGCCTCCCTATGGCATCTTGAATAGCTACTTTGGCATTTGCCAAAACCCACAGATTGTCAGTCTGGACCTTGTCACAAGACAAGACTGTTAAGTCACTCCCTACATTATATAAATCACCTGCAACTGCCTGGAGACAAGAAGCCTGGGTAGCATTGACAGGAGTGTATTTAGCTCCGGTGCTGCCCTATGAAAATCCACAGCAGAGGCTGAGGTCATATTTAATTTTTTTATTAAAAAAAACAAAAAGTATATGCTAGGCTTGAAGTAGGTTGCCATCACTGTCATGAAATTCAATTCTTGGGGGGGGGGGGGGGCAGACTGTACCATGTAAAGGTGGGGGCCCATGGAACAAGGGAGAGAGATGAACCAGCAGAGGCAGAAAGAAATAGGGAGTGTGGGATTTTTACAATCACCACTTTTTTTTTTTTTTTACAGCATCGCATTTTGCGGTTTTATGTTCCCATTCAGGCCATGGATTGAGGGATTAACGGACCCCCCTGCATTAAATGCATTATAACAATTGTATACTGCATACCTCCCAACTGTCCCGGTTTTCGTGGGACACAAGCCCACAGTCCTGGATTCTTCCTGAAAAGTCCCTCATTTCCCTTTGATCTCCTGCACTGAAGCTAAAAAAGATACAAATTTAATTAAAAGTAGCTTTTGGCAGAGAGCCCAGAAATCTTAACAAGCATCACCTGCACTTAGATACATTGTTTCTCACATTTAATTAAATAAGTGGGTTTATGGCAGAGAGCCCAGAAAGGTAAAAAGCCCCCCCCCCCTGCACTGAGATACAATTGTAACTAATAAGCTAAACAGGTCTCTTGGGTGAACTGAGACTCACAGTAAAGGGCAGTTTCAGCAAAACTGTAATAACACATAAAACAGGACCAGGGCCGGAACTAGGGGTAGGCAGAAGAGGCAGCTGCCTAGGGCATAGGTCCCAACTGTCCCGCTTTACGCGGGACAGTCCCGGTTTTTGCCTGCTGTCCCGCTGTCCCGGATTCTTATCAAAATGTCCCGCGGTGCCTTTAAGAGTCCCGCTCGTCTGCAGGTCTTCTCGGGTTTTCTCGGCTCATTCCGTCACCGCTATCTTCGGATCTTCACGGCTTCTTCCGCGCGTTTGTCTTCGGCTCTTTCTGGCTCCTTCAGGTGCTTTGGCATTCGGTCCTTTTGTAGTTTTATGCAAGTCTCGCGAGATGAGTATGGCAGAGCAAGCCATTTCACTTGAAATTCAGAAGTAACAGGATGGGTGCTGGTGCTGCTCCTGCTCAGACTGTGGGTCACAAAAGTTACGCTGGTGCTGCTGTGCCTTTATCTACTACTGTGCAAGCTCTACTTACTGCTCCTTTTTTTAAAAAAAATAAGCTTGGTGAGTCCCTGACTGTAACAAAGGTGTTTATTAATAATTAATATTAATTATTAATAAACACTTTTGTTACAGTCAGTAATTATTAATAAACACCTTTGTTACAGTCAGGGACTCACCAAGCTCATTTTTTTTTAAAAAAAGGAGCAGTAAGTAGAGCTTGTACAGTAGTAGATAAAGGCACAGCAGCACCAGCGTAACTTTTGTGACCCGCAGCCTGAGCAGCACCAGCACCCACAACAACAAAAAAAAAATGTGCAGGAAGAAGCTGTGAAGACCCAAAGACAACAGTGACAGAAGGAGCCAAGGAAACCCGAAGGAAGCCAAAAAGACCTGAAGACGAGCAGGACACTTAAAGACACAGCGGGACATTTCAGTAAGTATCTGGGACAGCGGGACGGTGTGCAAAAATGGGACATCTGGGGGTGTGGCCATATAGTGGGCGCGGCAAAATATTTTTTCCCTCTTTTTCGTTTTCAAATGTTGGGAGGTATGGCCTAGGGCCCAACGATTGGGGGATGCCAGGCAGGAGCCTCTCCTGCCTACCCCATGTCATTGCCCCATTGCCCCAGCCGCTTGTCATTACGCGGTGGGGGCAATGATCCATCGCATCGCACCCCGAGGTTGCCTAGGGCGCCTGGTCGCCTCGGCCCGCCCCTGAACAGGACCCCAAAACTCCCAGAAATGTGTTCAAACTTTAAATAATCTGCCAAATTTAGTCAAATGTGAGTGGTGTTTAGGGGGTGTGGCTGCAAAAAAATGGCCATGGTCAAAAAATCATTTATTTTTGTCCCTCTTTCCCTTTTCAAAATGTTGGGAGGTGAGATACTGAGTCAGTCTCAAACTGAGGGGGGGGAGTGATTGCTTAGACCTATAGCTTCAAGGAACCTTCATTATAATAATCAACAAAATGAAGAATCGCTATAAAAAATACATCTAAACACTAGTATTTATTATTGAAGCCAGTGGCGCAATATTATGCCCCAGCAAGAGACACATTCCGGGCCTGTGTATTCGTGCGTAACCCGGAACCAAAGTGCCGCGCCTGCGGTGTCCCACGGATTCCTGTCCCCCAGCAGAGTGTTCCGGAGACATGCCTCCATCCGGGAGGGCGGATTATCTCTATTTTTACGTTAAATCGGAAGAGTGGGATCGTGATCTTGGGACCTTTACAGTGTGATGGTTGGTGTGTGAGTGGGACTGAGCCGTACGTACCCTGTGCGTTACACAGCTATTATGTTGCTTTGGGCCCGGGGGTAGGGCTACACTGGCACCACTTCCCTGCCCGCTCCGGGCTCTCTCATTATCACACTGCCCCAATTATAGATTCTTTTCTACTCGTTTGATTCGCAGAAGAATCACAAAGCTGCCTTTTTATTTTGCATAAAATCTGATATATATTTCTATTACTGCAGCCAGATGAAGATGTTACTAGAGTAAAACCGAGGTCCCATTTTTATTTTTGGAACCCACCTACATGGAAGAAGGATTGAGGGAGGCTGCTGCTTTGGGGGATTTGGAAGAGGTGCAGAAGCTGCTGAGATGTGGGGCCAATGTTAATTCACAGAATGAAATCAATGGCTGGTAAGTGGCACCCCCAACCCCCATCTTGTTGTTTATATGGGGGTGGGGAATTGGTTCTGGAAGTGTAAGTTCTCCCTGCAGGGTAGCATGGCTCCAGTAGATGGGTATTCAGGTAGGCACAGTGGGACAAATATAGGGTCCTGTTAGTACTTGGGCACTCCTAGGCAGTTTGGGTGATGGGTGTTATTATGATATATACATATATATATATATATATATACATACACATACATACAAGAACAAATGGAGCACACCCTATACAAGATCAAAAGCCCTGAGTGCTGGCAAAAATAAATCCGATGTTTCGAGCACTAACGGTGCTCTTCCTCAGGGTTCGTGCTCGAAACGTCAGATCTTTTTCAATAAATACTTTATTTATATATAAATATATATATTTATATACAAAAAAGTTCTCACGACCGCACCTCACTCCAAAATGCTAATAAATAGCTGCCCATGTGCACGGAATACAAAATAAAACACAGCCAGCACCAAGGGTCTTATAGTTCAAAACAATCTCAAGTGTATTGCATGTATAACCAATAATACATGCAATACACTTGAGATTGTTTGAACTATAAGACCCTTGGTGCTGGCTGTGCTATATAAAAGAGCAATAAAGGCCAGCACTCACGGGACTTTTAAGAAAATATTGTGTCAGCAAAAATAAATGGTATACAAAAATTGTCTACATGGTTTTTTATATATATATATATATATATATATAACAAAATAAATATAGGGGGTCTGATAGCTATCTGACTAAGGGTCCCCATACACGGTAAGATCGCCAAGCGAGCGGATCTTCCCCCGATATCCCCACCTACAGGTCGGCGATATCGGGGAGCTCGAAGTTAAAAAAATAAAAATAAAAAATAGGCGATTATATAGGCGGCAATGTATCAGTCGGTTCGGGGACCGCATCAACGAGCCGATGCGGCCCCCGATCCGACTGAATCTTTTAACCTGGCCGATCGATAGCTGGCCAATTTCAGGCCAGATATCGGTCGGCCAGTCTGCTCGTTTCTGCCCCTACACGGGCAGATAAGCTGCCGAGTCGGCCCAAGGGACCCATATCGGCAGCTATTATCGGCCCGTGTATGGGGGCCTTTAAGCATCAAATGGACCTTTTCTACTCTCATCACAGATTTCTGCTTCAACCAAGCCAGAACCCTGCAGAGGTATGGAGGAGAAAATTAACAAAGCAACCATCCAGGATTTTGCTTTAAAGGGGTTGTTAACCTTCAAAATAATTTTTATAATAACATAAAGGGTGCTGTTCTGAGACAATTTGCAATTGGTCTTCATTTTCTAATATTTGTGTTTTTTTAATTGCTTTTTGTTCAGCAGCCCTTCAGCTGGGAATTTCAGCAACTATCTAGTTGCTAGGGTCCAATATAACTTAGCAACCAAGCAGTGGTTTGACAGAAAGACAGAAATATGAATAGGAGAGGGGCTGAATAGAAAAATAAGTCATAAAACGTAACGATAACAATAAAACTGGAGCCTCACAGAGCAATAGTTTTTTGGCCCCCATTTAAAATCTGGAAAGCTTAAAAAATATATAAAAAATGTAGACCAATTGTAAGAATAGGCCATTCTATAACATACTAAAAGTTAACCTGAAGGTGATCCACCCATTTAATTAAAGTTATCCATTATTAAGTATATATCTCTGTCCTTGTTCCTTATCCCTCTGCGCCATTGCTCTAAATCATAGCTGATTATATGCAGTGGGCAAATTATATATGATATTGCAGGTTTAAGGGCTGGATTACATTAAAAAGATAATATACAGTAAGGTCTGTGGAGCTTTTAGGCAGCCTGGGAGCCATAAAAATCCACTCAGAGGCCTCCCGTTGGATGGCCCTGCTCTAAATGATAATGTACCATTCGGGTAAAGGGTAACCGATCCGGTATTGTCCACTGGCTCTGACTTGCAGCATGGCTCCAGTGCTTTTGGCATGCACATATATGGGTTTAATAGCCAGACTCCCAGATGGATATTTTCATATCTCTTTATGGCAGTAGTGTTTTGGGGGGACCCATTCTCTTTGGGCCTGATGAAGGAAACATGGAAACATTGCTGCAATAAATGTAGGAGCAGGGACGGCACAGAGTTACTCTTTCTGTAAATTTTTAGGGATCGGCACTCCACTAAGGCTCAACTTTGTAGCTGCCTTTCCACCCTGCCTCCCTGCACTCACCCCAGTTATCAAGTGGCCCCAGTGGCTTCTACCCCAACTCCCAGAGTAGCATTGCCCCTCCCAGTATCCCTCAGGCTCTTGACTGGCATCCCACCCACACTCCTTGATGATGTCACTCACAGCTAAAGACACCCAGGGCGGCTTTCAGTATAGTACTGGTATAACCCAGCTGTTCCTCTAGACCCCACTGGCCTATATTCATTATATTTGTATGTATCTCCCCAAGGACTTGCCTGCATTGGGCGTGCAAGCGGAACCACCTGCACGTTGTGTCGTTCCTATTAGAAGCCGGAGCCGATGAAGATATTCTAACGAGCAAAGGAGAGAGGCCAGTGCAACTGACGTCCAAGAAAGACATCAAGAGGCTTCTGGGAGGTGAGACTGACATGCCCAGACTGGGGGTTCTACTTACATGGATACTAGTGATGTGTGGGTTGAAAAATTTCAAGCCGACCCGGCCTGCTAAGCTGCGTCAGTTTATATACCCACACCTGCCCCGCCTCTGACATCACAGTTAGGTCGCAGACGGGGAGGGCGGAAGGAAGAGCTCAGCCTGAACCCACATATTTGCTGTGTGTGTTGGGCCTTAACCCACCTGACTCTCGGTTTTGGGCCAGCCCACGCATCACTAATAGATACCCAATCAGCCTCTCACCTTATTAGGCCCCTGATGTTCCATGCCCAACCAGGCTTTGTCACTGTCTCACAGTTTGTTCTCATAACCAATAGCAACCAATCAGAAAGTATCATTTACTGATTGTTTAAAAGCAAACCTGTGATTGGTGGCCAGGGGTTACTAAACCTTCTAGGCTCCCAGGGATATGAATTACTAGAGCTCATTGTGTGGGAAACCCTATGCCAGTATGGGCATCCATCTTTAAATGGGTGGTTCACCTTTAAGATGTTATAGAAAGGCCAATTCTAAACACCTTTCAATTGGGCTTCATTTTTTTTTATAGTTTTTAAGTATTTGCTTTCCTCTTTAGACTCTTTCCAGCTTTCTAATGGGGGGTCACTGACCCCGGCGGACAATAAACTATTGCTCTGAGAGACTACAGATTTATGGTTACTTTTTATAACTTATTTTTCAGCTCAGCCCCTCTCCTATTCATATCCCTGTCTCTCTTTAAAATCACTCCCTGGTTGCTAAGGTAATTTGGGCCCTAGCAACCAGATAGCTGCTAAAAACAACAAACTGAAGAGCTGCAGAACAAAAAGCAAATAATTGAAAACAATAAAAACTAAAGACCAATTGCAGATTGTCTTAGAATATCACTTTCTACACCATACTAAAAATTAACTCAAAGGTCAACCACCCCTTTAAAGGATGTCTCATTCACACCACAGCCTGGTTGCTAAGGTAAACAAGACCCTGGTAACCAGATAGCTGCTGAAATTCCAAACTGGAGAGCTGCTAAAAAAGCAAAATAACTGAAAAACTAGTACTCTGTGTCAGAGTAATACATCATGCCAAGTTAATTTCAAGGTGAAGAACCCCTTTAAGCAAATGGAAGATACAGTTCAGGTGCTCAGTGAGTTAATAAAGGGAATTCATTGGTTACAAAGTCCTCACAAGTTTATTCTTTATCTCCTGAAAGAGCCGTGTTTGTATCACGTTCCTACAATAAACATGATTTTATTACGACACAGTAATAAATAGCTGAGCGCTCTCGCAGTTACACCTAGTGACATAATATAGGGCAGGCTCTTTATCTCCTGGGTTTGTTTGGATCACATTGAACCTTGTCATCAGTGTGTGATGTAATCCTTGTGCTGCCTCGTGCCACCCTGCACCCACTGTCACCTTCAGTATCAATTGCAGGGTCCCAGGAAACTGCTTGTTTGTCTTGCTCCCATGACCCCCATTGTAAGCAGCAGTCCTGCCCTGCTTTATGGCTGAGATTCTAGCTATCTGTATAACAGAGCATTCTGTCACAGTGGCACAGATCCTATCTGATCCCCCCCATTGTAAGCAGCAGTCCTGCCCTGCTTTATGGCTGAGATTCTAGCTATCTGTATAACAGAGCATTCTGTCACAGTGGCACAGATCCTATCTGATCCCCCCATTGTAAGCAGCAGTCCTGCCCTGCTTTATGGCTGAGATTCTAGCTATCTGTATAACAGAGCATTCTGTCACAGTGGCACAGATCCTATCTGATCCCCCCATTGTAAGCAGCAGTCCTGCCCTGCTTTATGGCTGAGATTCTAGCTATCTGTATAACAGAGCATTCTGTCACAGTGGCACAGATCCTATCTGATCCCCCCCATTGTAAGCAGCAGTCCTGCCCTGCTTTATGGCTGAGATTCTAGCTATCTGTATAACAGAGCATTCTGTCACAGTGGCACAGATCCTATCTGATCCCCCCATTGTAAGCAGCAGTCCTGCCCTGCTTTATGGCTGAGATTCTAGCTACCTGTATAACAGAGCATTCTGTCACAGTGGCACAGATCCTATCCCCCCCCCCCCCCCCCATTGTAAGCAGCAGTCCTGCCCTGCTTTATGGCTGAGATTCTAGCTATCTGTATAACAGAGCATTCTATTTTAATCTCTCTTGTTCTTTTACAGTGGAAGAACCAGAAACAGAAGAAACAAAGCCGGACTCCGAGTTACCCTTTGTCCCAAATTATTTAGCGAATCCCCCTTTCCCATACAGCTTCTCCAGGGAAAATACCGACAAAGAACCCAGTGCAGCCCCTCTCTCTGAAAATGGCACCTCATGCACCCAGCCTCATCTTGCCGTGACTCACTCCTCCTTATCCAATGGAATGGAAAATGTCTGTATATCTACCTCTTCGACGAGTGAAGATCCCCTCCCCGCATTATTCTTTAACAGAGACGTGCATGTTGCCCCAGACTGTGCGCTCTCCCCAGTACAGAGCGGCCCTGTCTGCTCCCCTGCTGTGCCCCCAAACCGCAGTCTTTTCTCCCCAGTTTCTAACAGCCACCATCATGGAAGTGTTAACGCCGGACCTATGCAAGTATTTCAGCCGTTCTTTTTCACCGGCGCATTTCCATCCAACATGAAAGGTACAACCAGGCCCCCCAAAACCTTTCTTTATTAGTATTAAAGGGGTTGTTAAATTTTAGTATATTATAGAATGGTCAATTTCAATTGGTCTTCATTATTTGCCTTCCTCTTCTGCCTCTTTGCAGCTTTCAAATGAGGGTCACTGACCCCGGCAGCCAAAAAATCTATTGCTCTGTGAGGCTTCAATTTTATTGTTATTATTACTTTAGAGTACTTAGTTTCTGTTCAATCCCTCTCCTATTCACATATCAGTCTTCCATTCAAACTACATCTTGGTTGATAAGGTAATTTGGATCCTAGCAACCAAATAGTCACTGAAAATAATTAAAAAACTACAAATACTAAAAAATTAAGACCAATTGCAAATTGTCTCAGAATATATATGTATGGAGATCAGTGAAGGGACAAGAGGAGGTGGAGAATAAAAGGAGACTGGGGGGAGGGCAAGAGATTGGGTAAGGGGTGGGGGGACCATGAAAGAAACTGGGAGCACAGGGAGACTTTATATTTTTATACAAAGATAAATTCTAAATTGTACGTTTTTTGATTCCTTGCATTTATTCTTACCAGAACTGGTCCTTAAAGTGAGAATTCAGTGCAGCGCCACAGGGGACAACGATTTCATTGAAGTGGAAATGGACAGGCAGGAGCTTACGTACAGGGAGCTGCTACGGGTGTGTTGTGTGGAGCTGAAAGTCAGTCCAGAGAATGTGGAGAAAATTAGAAAGTTACCCAACACTATGCTTAGGAAGGTAAGTCTTCCCAGAATCCCCTGCATCTGGGGCTGGTAGGGTGTAAACCTTAACTTCTCAGCCTGTGGGGCTGAAATATGGCCCTAACCTGCTACCCAGGATTCCAACCTCTATATATCTGTAACCTTGTTATGGGCTAAGGGGGCCCAGCCTGAAGGCCAGTTATGGGGGGATTTGGGGTGAGTGCTTATTTGTGCCCTGGGTACCCCTGGAACTATAGCGGGGTGACTGTTACCCCAATGTTTCTATATATCTGTAACCTTGTTATGGGCTAAGGGGGCCCAGCCTGAAGGCCAGTTAGGGGGGATTTGGGGTGAGTGCTTATTTGTGCCCTGGGTACCCCGGAACTATAGCAGGGTGACTGTTACCCCAATGTTTCTATATATCTGTAACCTTGTTATGGGCTAAGGGGGCCCAGCCTGAAGGCCAGTTAGGGGGGGATTTGGGGTGAGTGCTTATTTGTGCCCTGGGTACCCCTGGAACTATAGCGGGGTGACTGTTACCCCAATGTTTCTATATATCTGTAACCTTGTTATGGGCTAAGGGGGCCCAGCCTGAAGGCCAGTTAGGGGGGATTTGGGGTGAGTGCTTATTTGTGCCCTGGGTACCACTGGAACTATAGCGGGGTGACTGTTACCCCAATGTTTCTATATATCTGTAACCTTGTTATGGGCTAAGGGGAGCCCAGCCTGAAGGCCAGTTAGGGGGGGATTTGGGGTGAGTGCTTATTCGTGCCCTGGGTACCCCTGGAACTATAGCAGGGTGACTGTTACCCCAATGTTTCTATATATCTGTAACCTTGTTATGGGCTAAGGGGGCCCAGCCTGAAGGCCAGTTAGGGGGGGATTTGGGGTGAGTGCTTATTTGTGCCCTGGGTACCCCTGGAACTATAGCGGGGTGACTGTTACCCCAATGTCTAGGAGGTCATGTTCTCTTCCCTAGAAAAGATGGAAAACTTTGACACAGGGTAAGTGGAATCAGAGAAGGCTCAATTATTGGCTATTTACTGTTTGGGGTCCCTATTTACTCCTCCCTTATGAGTGTGTTGTGGTTTCCCCATGATCCCCTGCTACTCTGTCTACATCATTTAAGGGCACATGATTGCACCAATCTTTGCAAAGGGTAATAGTTAAAAATGCATTAAGCCATTTACGTGGAGTTATCAGTGGGGCAAAGAATACTAAATTAGAAAGCCCCAAACAGATGACTGTCAAAAGCTGTTGACATGACAGTGCTGATATGACATGGGTGCTGATATGACATGGGTGCTGATATGACATGGGTGCTGATATGACATGGGTGCTGATATGACATGGGTCATGGGGAGAACTGTTAATAAGTACATTTGCAAGCAGGGATAATGCTTATATGACAGTCGCAGGGAGGGATCAGAGGCAGAGACATTGCTTATAGGACAGTAACAGCAGGGAAACTGTTGATATAGGAAACAGCTGCTGTGAGAGTCAAGCAATGGCCATCTTTGCCTGTGACTTTCAGCTGTTTCCCCTGCCTAGGAATAAATACAGGCCTTATACACCAAACCCCTTTGGGACTTGTGTTCCACCCCTTTCTGGAGCACATGGGACCTTAGAGAGGTTTTGTGAATGGGCCCAGTATTTTCTAGCTATGTAGCGTTCCCAACAGCTGGAGGAAGGGGAGATACCCTGCACAGTAGTCGCCATGTTGTGCCCCTAATTTTTGTTGTGAACCCAACAGCTGGAGTCTGCGTGTTTGAACCCACCCTTGCTTGCAGCTAATTTATTCTCACCAGTAGAGGGAGCTACTCCTTCACCATAGTTCTCTAGCTATAAATTCCCTATTGGCAATGCATAGGGCTTTTAGACTGCTTTCTGCCCAGAGCAAGGGTTGAACAAATATATATTTGTACTATTATTGTACAGGATAAAGACGTTGCCCGATTACAGGACTTCCAGGAGCTGGAGCTGGTCCTGAGGAACAGCGCCGACCGATTTCGGACATCGACGTCCCTGACCGAGAGGCCTTGCTTCAACAAGAAAGCTTCGCAGCTAACCTACTGACCCAGTGGCGGTGCCGTGGCTCTGCCCAGTGTATTCTAACCCAGATTGACGTATATAACAACAAATTAACTATCACCTTGCCATGACACTAAAAGTAGATTATTTTAAGAAGCACAGAACAGAAGAATACTGGTATGTCCGGCCTGACACCTTCTGACCATTGGCCGGTACTGGGGTTCCAAGAGACGTATACGCAACATATAACTTAATGTTTAATTGCCCACAACGCTTAGGGCGAAGACACACAGAGCTACTTAGTAGCAGCTACTTTTCACAGCTACTAAACGCCAGAAAATCCCCTGCCATAGACATACTGAGAAATGCCTAAAACAGACAGAGACACTTTGTAGCCATGACAAGTAGCTGCTACTAGTTAGTAGCTCTGTGTGACTTCACATTTACAAGCTCTTTTGCCCGGTTCTTTGGCTCCTGTCACACTGAAGCCTAAGGGCAAGAACTCAATTCGGGGGTGAGGTGCCCACCATAGATCTATGCTATCCGAAGTCACACAAGGTTGCCTGCAGGAGGAAATTTTGCGCGACTTTGGATTACCGAAGCAATGCAAAGGGCTTTCCACCGGCGACTGGTAGTTGGTTGCCCACAATAGCAGAGATCTATCGCGAGTGACTCAACCACTCATTGGGACATCAGCCTAAAAGTGCATGTAAAGCAATTTTATATTAAGAGACGGGTGGGTATAAGTCCCTATAACCGCAGCTGGACGGCTGCAGATTTGTTGTGACAAAAGGCAAATGGGACACTGAATTTAGGTCCTTTGGCCACTGTATCTTTTTTTATAGTAAAGCAGGGAGCAAAGCACCTTAGATCGCCCGTATGCCGTTGCCCAAAGAGACCCGTGCCAACATAGGCAGTATTAATGCATTGTTTGAATTTGCTTTGCCAAACCCGAAGTGATGCTGACACGAGCCAATCTAGGCATTGTGCTGCTATGGACTCGCTGCTGGGCCTCCCGCCATTGGCCAGGCCGAGCTCTGTGTATTGGGTTCCACCTCACTGTTATCCAGGACACAAATAAACAGAAGCCGCAGCCTATCAGAGCCTGCCCCATATTGCGGCCCAGCATATAGCCGACACAATGCCTCTGTTAGATGGCAGCCTGTCAGTATCACTTTATACAAGTGGTGCACCTTGTTATAGAAAAGTCATATCTTGTGTGTGTTTGTGTGTGTGTGGGGGGGTGTCTTCCAGCTAATTATAAAGCATTGGGCCGTGCCATTCCTGGGAGGTGCTTCCTGCAGCCTGTGGCGCAACCCATAGACTTTTGTGTTGCAGAGGTATGCCCCCCTAGCAATGCAGGTGAGAGATGGTATTGCACCCCGGTGGCCTATTCTCTAATGATCTAAAAAGGCCTGAATAGGACTCCTCTCAGGTTAGCAGTTCCCCTAAAGGTGGCCATACACGGGAATATTCGCTCGTTTGGTCGTCAGGCAAGCGGATCTGCTCCCGATAAGCTCACCTAAAGGTGGACGATACCAGGCTAATTTGATCATTTGGCCCTAGGGACAAACGATTGAATTGCAACAGTCGGCATAGGCGCCGTCCGATCAGGGAAACCCAATGGATCCCCGATCCAATGGAAATCAAACCTGGCTGATCAAGATCTGGCCAATCTTGGTCAGGTAGGCCCGTCTGAAGGACTAAAATCTGCCCGTGTATGGCCCCCATAGTCAGTGGTGGCCCCCCCATCTGAATGTCACTGCTCCTAATAGTGAGCTCCCTGGCATTACTTTCCCTTTAACATATAAAAGGTAGTAAGTTTTAATTTCCAGCAGGGCTAAGAAGATCCCTGCGTTTTTTAAACTCCTGCTTCGACTAATAAAGCTGCCGATAACGGACAGAAAAGTCAGCGAATAATAACATTTCCCCCCATATGAGTTTTGCATCTCTAGATCTGTGGTTGTTGGAACTAGTCCATAATATAAACCTTAAGTGGCTCCTCGTTCCTTCCCTACTTCTCATATTTAGGGGCAGTTTGCCTTTAATTAAATCTTAGTATGATGTAGGCAGTGATAATCTGAGACAGTTTGCAGTTGGTCTTTATTTTTTTGTGTGATCTTTTTTTTTTTATTTTTTTGTTCAGTAGCTCTTCGGTTTAAAGTTTCAGCAGCTACCCTGTTGCTAGTGGCCTGTTTACCCTAGCAACCGTGCAGGGGTGACGAAGACGAATAGAAAGATAAGGAAAAAGAGAAATATTATTGGCTGCTGGGGTCAGCACAAAGGCAAGTTATTAAAAAAAATGAAGACCAAGTAAAAGCTGCTAAGAATAGGACAGTCTATGATAAACTAAAAGTCAACAGCCCTTTAAAAGCAAATTTTAGAAAAAAATTGAGGATTAACGGAATTCTTTATATGGGAGGATCCATGTAATAACTATTGTGTGACAATGCTGCACCCCTCCGGTGACTGCACACTGGAAAGCCCCACATTTCTTGGCTGGCTGAGGATTCTGGGAGATGTAGTCTGCAGTGGCTGGAGAGCTGCCATTTTGCTTCCCCTGTCCCATTACATTAAAGGGACGGTACACAGTAAAATAGGAATATATGGATTTGTTTTACGTTGAAACTTCAGGCAGAATGTAATTTCAACGCCCATTTTTAGCGCACATTTGTGGCACAAGTGGATTTTGGCGTGTACTGTCCCTTTAACATGGGTGGGTGACAAACTGCTCTCTCTGAGTCTGTACAGATTTGCTGTCATTCAGTTACTGTTTACAAATAAACAACTGCAATATTAACATGATTGGTGGCAGAGTGTTGCGTGGTGGGTGGGTGCTGGTTAAGAAAAGTAGCTCTGGGTGCAGGTTTAAACATAAAGGCCCCCCCCTTTAGTTATTTATTGACACAAACCCCCTCCGCTCCAGCTGCACACTAGCTACATCTACTGCATGTTATTTAGGGACCGAGATTTACTACTTTGGAACCTACACCCCTCACTGAGGCTTCTTAATGGAACAGTCCAGGACCTGCAGTTATTACTGATATCCAGCGCCTTTTGTATATGGATTGAACCATGATAAACACGGGGTGCACTTCCACAGCCAATGTAGGGTAACATCACTGTTTCCATCTTGCCCTGCAGTCACCTCGTTGCCTACTGCCCCCCATCTTTTTCCACCATCACCATCTTTTCCTGCTTCAACTAAATCCCATTTGTACAGGTATAGGACCCATTATCCAGAATGCTCGGGACCAAGGGTATTCCGGATAAGGGGTCTTTCCGTAATTTGGATCTCCTACTCTACTAAAAAATCAATAAAACATTAATTAATACCATTAGGATTGTTTTGTGTCCAATAAGGATTAATTATATCTTAGTTGGGATCAAGTACAGGTACTGTTTTATTATTACAGAGAAAAGGGAATCATTTAACCATTAAATAAACCCAATAGGGCTGTTCTGCCCCAATAAGGGGTAATTATATCTTAGTTGGGATCAAGTACAGGTAATGTTTTATTTCTACAGAGAAAAAGGAAATCAGTTTTAAAATTCTGAATTATTTGATTAAAATGGAGTCTATGGGAGACAGGCTTTCTGTAATTCGGAGCTTTCTGGATAACGGTAAAACGATAAAGGTAATCTACGGAGTCAACATGGGGTTGACTATATCTGGCCCTTGGGCCTCCAGTTGGAAAAGCCTGATCTAAAGCAAAAAAAACCAAAACAAAACCCTGGGCTATGGGGTAAATGATTTCTGATTAGATCTCTACCTGCCGGTGGTATTTGTCATTGGCTCTCAGGGGCCCACAGGGGGTAAATATAAATACAAAGGGTATGTTGCATTCATTACCAGGGGAGCCACCACCTCTCTGTAACTGTATCTGTACAACCGTGCGCAGGTGGTTGCTGGGAGATGCAGTCGCACAGCAGCTGGAGCACTGAAGGCTGCCGTCCCTGAGCCGGAGCAGCTAACAGAGCATGTGAGGGGATATCTGCATTCCTGGGATTTATGGCCATGGTGAAACCTGATCCGGACACAGGTTGCTTGAACTCTCAGCTGCTGCTTGAACTTCTCAAATAGGCAGAAGGGTGACACCCCGGGGGCAGAACAGCCGCAGGTGCCTCTACTCGCCCACATTTCTCTCCTGTGTTGTGAAAACAAAGTTAAAGGGCCCACTATGTGCTGATATCTCCCTGTATGCTCTGTATCTTTTAAATGACTGCTGTACTCTATTCCTGCTGAATTGTGCTTAGTACAGGGGAATCCCTATGTGCCATAGTTTTATGGTATCTCTCTGTACAGGCTATGAGCAAACTTAGGGAGCTGTTCCTGCTGAATTGTGCTTAGTACAGGGGAATCCCTATGTGCCATAGTTTTATGGTATCTCTCTGTACAGGCTATGAGCAAACTTAGGGGGCTGTTCCTGCTGAATTGTGCTTAGTACAGGGGAATCCCTATGTGCCATAGTTTTATGGTATCTCTCTGTACAGGCTATGAGCAAACTTAGGGACTGTTCCTGCTGAATTGTGCTTAGTACAGGGGAATCCCTATGTGCTATAGTTTTATGGTATCTCTCTGTACAGGCTATGAGCAAACTTAGGGGGCTGTTCCTGCTGAATTGTGCTTAGTACAGGGGAATCCCTATGTGCCATAGTTTTATGGTATCTCTCTGTACAGGCTATGAGCAAACTTAGGGGGCTGTTCCTGCTGAATTGTGCTTAGTACAGGGGAATCCCTATGCTGCCATAGTTTTATGGTATCTCTCTGTACAGGCTATGAGCAAACTTAGGGGGCTGTTCCTGCTGAATTGTGCTTAGTACAGGGGAATCCCTATGCTGCCATAGTTTTATGGTATCTCTCTGTACAGGCTATGAGCAAACTTAGGGGGCTGTTCCTGCTGAATTGTGCTTAGTACAGGGGAATCCCTATGCTGCCATAGTTTTATGGTATCTCTCTGTACAGGCTATGAGCAAACTTAGGGGGCTGTTCCTGCTGAATTGTGCTTAGTACAGGGGAATCCCTATGCTGCCATAGTTTTATGGCATCTCTCTGTACAGGCTATAAGCAAACCTAGTGGGCTGTTCCTGCTATTTCTATGTTGAGTTCCTATTACAAGCCACCTTTAGCTGTTCCAAACCCCAAACATAGCTGCCCCATTGTTGTGCCACTAGATGACACTGAATTATG